>NW_009616406.1:0-31617 GCF_000690535.1 Cariama cristata
CTTCTTCCTGACCTGCTCCTCTTCCTTCAAGGATCAGTTCTTATTGTCCCTAGTACATTGATTTATGGTCCAAACCAGTTAATAAACTGCTGATGGAAGGCTTGATCAACATTTTATTAAATTCAGGGTTTTTTGGTCATTTCTTTTCTGTGTTTCTCTTACGGTTACATTTTCAGTGGCATTAAAATAACTATGTATGGTCATCTCATATTCGGTAATGTACCTTCCTTTCAAGAACAACCCATCAACTTTTGTTAGCATAAATTATTTTCATTGAGAAAATAACCAGCAAAACCAGGTGACCTCTTTTTAAGAAGACACTAATGTAAATAGTGTTAACTTTCTTCTGAGTGACTGGACTGCAAACTAGCTCAATGTCTAATTTTAAGAAAGAAAAAATCTTGAAATAAATTGCCTCTTATAATCCACATATTTCTTTAAAAGACTTTGGAAGGACTTCATTCAAAGTAAGTAATAATCCCTAAGAGTAACCAGAGTGAGGTGAAAATTGATGAATTCTCTCTGTACTTGCTTTAATCACTGGGGAAAAAAACTTCACGATTATACAAAGCAAGCTGAAATCTGGGCATTACATCTGCCAGAGCTACTGAGTTTCCATTAGCTGCCAGACATTGTGGCATATTTTGTTGCTAGTAATAGTGGTGTAAATTATTCTTGTTGAAACTGAAGGAGTTACACTGAAATTAATCTGGTATAATCTAGTGCAGACTTCCTCTCCTTCCTTTTCTAAAGCAATTTGGTTCACATAAAGCATATACAATAATTAATTTAAACTAACATGAAATAGCCCATTTATCCTTGAAAGGATTTGGGATTAGAAGACTTCTAGTCCAATTTTCAGGATGATTTCTGTTTATATGGCAAAACTACTTGCAAAAATAAGCTAGGGTAGCAGAAAAAAGAAGAAACGCCACCAATTGGACTTTGAATAGTTGTTTTGCAAAAGTTGGCACATGAGGTGTTTTTGTTCTTTGATACTGAATTATTTCCCTGTATTAGTTAAAAAAAAAAAAAAAAGTCTTTGGTACTCTGCGATGGATGGCATGGCTCTAACAGTCAAAAATGCCCTGTCTGTAGTTGTGTGTGTTGTGCTACTCATCAATCAGTGATTTGGTAGATCAGTCTGCAGATAAGATCAATATTTGTCACTTGTGAACTGTGGCTTCTAATCCAATATTTACATCAATTTTAATGGCTAGCGGCTATGTGCATATCTACAGAAGAGAGAGGGCTCTCTGTTTGCTGGGGGAGCGGAGATCTGAGATTGCCTGGCAGGAGAGAAGCATTGATCATTTTGGTGCCACTGGACTTCATTGGGGTTTTAGTATAGGGACACTTCAGTGCCTCTGTGAAGAGATGAGATGGGTGCAGCCCCACATGTTGGGTCCAGGTTCTTGGCTTTGGTCATGAAAGACCAGGGCTGGCTCCCACAGAGCCCCTTGAGTGTGTCTGCAGCAAGCCCCAGCTTCTGGGAAGGGGGTTTTTTCTTTGATTTGGCACACTGCAAATGCACAGAGCTCACCCTAGCTGGGATGGCAGCAAGGCAAAAACAGGTCGTGTGGAAATGGGATATGTAGACAGTGTTCATCGTGGCATCAGCCTGGATCCCATGTGCCCAGCTGGAACTACATTGAGGTGAACACCCAGCACATCTCTTCGCTGTTCCCTCTGCTTTGCGGATGTGATGCAGAGACACCAGCCCTGGCTCTGCATGGGCATAGCCAACATCGAGCAGTATTTCTCTATTGTAGTGCCACACTGTGCCAAAGCTGCTGTGCTCTGCAGAGCTGAGCTGGCCTGGGAGCTGTTTGCCCACATTTACATGGCACTTGCATCTGCAAATCTGACCAGACGAAGGTGCCCCTGCAGCTGGCATGTGAGGATCCAGCTGCGGATAAATAGGAGTTAATTGCAGGTCCTCATGTGCTAAGGAATAAAATGTGCAATCCAGGAACTGCTTAACAAAATTTATTTTAAGTGGCAGGTGAGAGGTAATGATGAGTAACAGCTACATCATCACATAGCAGATCATTCCAGCACTGACCCTACGTACAGTCTCAGAGCCAAACCGTAGCTTTACCCACATACCTGTGTCAGGAGAATGCATCATCTGACATCAAGGATTGTTCCTGCAGTATTTCTTTCATATATTACATAGAAATCAAGGCTCTATGAAATGGATGGCACCTATCCAAATATTTCTCTTCCTGTATCTTTCACAAGAGATTTCCATCCTAAAATTTTGAGGCTTGAAAGCTTGTTGGCAAAGAAAAGGTGAACCTTTTCAGTTGCTTATTTACAACACCAAACATATCCCTTTGCCCAGTGTTAATTTAAACCTTGCTCAATTTCATTCCTAAAAAATTAATTTTGCTGTGACATTTGTAGAATTTTTCGATGTAATTTGGAAAACCTGGACTTTTTAGTGAATTTACTGATTTTCATGAGTAGAATTATCAAATGTTCCTTCACTGTTTGCAAGGTGATGCTCTCTTCTTCATAGTCCTGCCCACCATGAGCATGTCAAGTACCTCTGCTAACCCACTACAAGGGAAAAACATTCAGGCTAATTTTCAGCTTGTTTTGCTTTAATTGATTTTATATAGTTTGCTGGGTACAATTACTTTTTCATAATCAAGTCTTTTTTAAACAAAATCATATATAAGAATAAATCCAAGTTTTCTACTAAAACCTGAAATCTGTGTGAATATATCCAAGCTGAAAGCATAAGGCTTAATTTCCAAACTGTCTGGAGCTGTGCTCAGCTGTGCGTTGCTGTGGGGAAGATGAGTTAGCTCTAAACTGCTTTTATGCCTCTCTAATCCCAGGCCAACTGGGAACCATGTTGGTCCCCGGCCTCCTTGCAGTAACCTCTGAGTTCTCATTTATGCCTAATTACCTGTGACTCCCAGGAGGCTGCTGTTCTGCAGAGGGTTGTAGTATTACCAAGGTGTGGACTCAGGAAGAAATTATTTTATTAGGAAGAAATTCTTCACAGTGAGGGTGGTGAGGCAGTGGCAGAGGTTGCCCAGAGAAGCTGTGGATACCCCATCCCTGTAAGTGTTCAAGGCCAGGTTGGATGGGGCTTTGGGCAACCTGGTCTGGTGGAAGGTGTCCCTGTCCATGGCAGGGGAGTTGGAACTGGATGGTCTTTACGGTCCCTTCCAACCAAACTGTTCTATGATTCTGTGATGATTCAATGACTGTCTCTGGCTGCTATTCCTTCCTCTTGGTTATGTCTCTTGCACTAAAGACTAAAAGAAAGATTTTATGTCACTGGGAGTCACGCATGTGCAAGGCAAGAGGTGTTCTCCAGCTGAGCTGGCTGCTTTGTGCTCATGGCAAAGCACATTGCATCTGGGACAGGGCAGGGGGATGAGGTTAACCCTCTGCAGCACGGCTAGCTGTATTAAGTGAGCACGCAAAGTGCTGCTGGACCCACGCGTTGCATGGGAGACCTTGGTGAGGATTCCTGATAGGAGCTAGGTTTTGCAGAAAGTTGAAGTGAGTGCTACCAGAAAGAGTGGCATAGTGGCTGGTGGATGCTGAAGAGAGATGGTGAAATATGCAGGTAGAGTGACTGCAGTTCTTGGAGATTATATTAAGTGCAGGTTGTCATTTGAACCTGCAACGTTGTGGAGTCATTCCTATTTTTCCCTTTTTTTAGATCAACCTTCCACTGTCTTTGTTTCACATTATTTCAAATACTCTTGCTACACCAACATATGTCAAAGAAGTGAAAATCATAGAAATTAGAAAAGGGGAGGGCTGTTAAGTCTAAACTGAGTGTTGAATCAGAAAACAGAGCTCAGTTTTTTAGTCTGAATTTTAATGTTGTGTCACTGGTCTACCTATAATAACAGCACATCATTCATTCCTATGACAAAACAGATTTATACTTGCTATATTATATGTTCTGGTGTGCTTTGTCCTGTCTATATACAAATACCTTGAATGATGGTATTTCCATTTATACCCTCCAGAGATTTTTCAGTGGGCTGAAACATTGCATTGTTAATGCATATTTTTTCCTAACAAATAATTCTGCATGAGGTTTACTTCCTGTCTTTTTTTTTTTTCATTGTATCTCTCAAAACCTTTTCCTGTCTTTGTGATTATTCTTGGACATTTTATCATGTATATTTACTATAGCAGGAAAGTGATCACTTTGAGAGTGGATTTCCTATAACAACAGAGTGGACATATATTTCCTATGCTTGCGGTGGAACAGCTAATGACCAAGTAGCCAATAAAATGTGCTCTATTCACTACTCATATTGTAACCACTATGTTTATTTTTAAAACCGTTGAGGTCTTTCCCACCAACCACGTTGCTCTTGCAGTTCTTATAACTCTCAGGGATCCTGAATGGAGACATTCCGCTGCAATGCAAAGACAGGACAAGATGAAGGTCTTCTTCCCTATCATCCTCTGAACCAGCAGACCTCTGGTGTGAACGGCAAAGGGAACGCAAGGTAAAGTAGCTCTGCCTTTCAGTTACTGAATCTGAGCTCTGATGTTTAGCACCATAAGTCTGGGTCCAAAGCTTTTACCTTACTGCACATTAAAGGTGTGACAGCTGGTGATACTATTGCATTAACCATGAGCTGCTCCTCTCTGCTGTAAGTTGCTGACAAGTTTGGGTAGCGTGCATCTAAAGACTGACCAGACTGACTATAGATAAATACATACACAGAACTTTAAACCAGCAAGCTCTTAGAAAAGAAGAGTCTGCAGCACTGTTGAGGAGCAGTTCCAATTGGTATGAGACTGAGTGGCACAAGCTTTAACTCATAGCATGTGTGTGTGTCTTAGGCTTGGGTTGAGGGAAGGGGAACATCCTTTGCAAGCAGCTGGAGTCCCTGAAAGGACCAAGCGCTGTGGCTGAAGTTGTTTTACCTACTGGAGCTTCAGATGAACAAAGTAGGGAGCAGGAGACACTGCTGGGTACATTTTCGTCAACACTTTTGGGTGGACAATAATGGGATCAATCCAGAGGCCAGGGACTAGGCTCCAGTTAAAAGCAGCTGGAGCTTTTTGCTTTGATTATTATGTTAAGATTTAAGTTTAAGTCAGCTAAAGAGTGGATGATTGAGCGGTGACTGATTTGATTGGCAGGATGGTTGTAAAGTCGGGACTATCTGAAAGTGAAAATAAGCAGGCTGTGTTGGATAGGACAGAGCAAGGGAGCTTGTGAAGGATGTAAAAGATGGATAGATGTGGTCAAAGCAGCTCTGGAGTGCGGTGTTTGCAGTAGCATTTTGGAGAGAGCTCAGCTGTGCCAGACTACGTTGTTCAAGGTCAGGCATTTTTCAAGGAGAGTGCAGCACCTAGATGTGGCATGAGGGGAGTTTCACCTCTGCAGCTGCATGGGAGGAGAAAAAAATCCAGGTGTTAGCACTGGACTCAGACTATAATAATCACTGTGAGGCTGAACAGGCTGTTGTCAAAAGGGACACGCCACTGCACGTTCCTTCTGATTTCATTAGTTTTCATGAAGCCATGCTGCCAGCAGTGTTGGGGAGCTGGTCCAGCTCAAACCTTGCCTGGGAAAATTGAATTATGCTTTTTGTGGCAGCTTAAACTTAGGCTGGCTTAAAATGATGGAAACTGCCAACTCGGACTGCTCGCCAAAGACGATACCCATGCTGCAAGCCTGAGTGACAAGCAGAATAATGGCGTTGTCTACAGAGGTTGAGAAACCAAGTTGGGGAGGAGGAATCGCAGCTCTGTTTTAACCACCCTGAACTTCAGCTGACAGATAAACACCCGTGAGGGGATGTCAGAGAGACAGGCCCAGATTTTAGCCTGTAAAGGACAAGTCTGAAGCAGACAGAGAGGTCTATAAATCATCAGGATAGAGAGAGCAGATAAGTTTGGATTGGTGGATAAAATTACTTGCATTTTTTTCTTGCCTTTATCTGAATTCTTCCCAATATGTCAACTGATATATTTCTGTTAGAGAATTGCTTCACACTCAGCATATTGCAGCAGATTGATCTTCATCAAGATCATGACTTGATGTCCTGTATCTGGAGATCTAAACTGTGCTGGCCCCTCCTCTGAGTTTGGGATATCGTAAATTCATGTTCCATTTGCTCTTTTCCATGCTTCTGCTCTGTGTTTCTATATTTTGGATTATTTATCTTCTAAGAGATTAGCTGATCATTTTCCAGGGTGCATTTTTTAATTTCTCCAGGGGCTCTGAATTACTTCTTGCTATCCTTGCAGCGAGGTAGGCAGCGCTTCTGACTGTGCGAGTGAAATGAGGTTTGTATAACCTCATGGTATGTACACCTCATAGCACAACCCTTGTGAGACAACCAAGTAGGCTGAATGAATGTAGAAGATAAGATGTTCTTTTTCAGCAATAACGATTGTCTGAGTATTTCAGGTTATATAATTTGCTGTTTAGCCTGCTCTGGCCTCTTCTATTCTCTGTTTCCTTCCGATATATACCTTGTCGCATTGTAAGTGTTTAGTTCCTATTTCCTTGGTGGTAACAAATCTTATGAATTTTGTATAAAAGTTATGAGGAGTCAATGACATGTTTAAAACCATGCTGTCAGTATTGTACAGTGACTTACATGTCTTACAAGTAATTTACAATGCATTCACAGGACATGACAGTTATATTATCAAGCATCACAGATTACTGCAAACATAAACTGTATACTGTATTATAAAAATTGTCCTTTCTCATAAATGGCTTAGACATGCTCTGAAAAACTGTTTAATAAAATCAGTAGCCTTTATCATCAAATAAAGGTAATTTTGCTGGCTGTTGACAAGTAATAACTGTTGAAAAAGCCATTCCACATAAATGACACTATTTGTGGATATACAATGAACAATCTAGTAGAATATTAGTAAAATGCTGTGCATTTGAGAGGGCATTTTTCTAATTAAATTTAAAATTCAATTTCTATTATGAAATTTCCTTAAAAATATTTGGAATAAAAACTACCTTGAAATTTGTAGATTGCTTCAATCGTATCTGGATATGTTACAAATAAATAGAACCACTTGGAAATCGTTTATGTGTTTGCAAACACTTCGGTAAAATACAAAAATTTAAGAAGTAGATGACATGTTGGGGGAAAAATATTTAATAAAGTATTCCCAAGTTTCCTAAAAAAAGTTTTCAGTGGGGAAAATTACTATATTTTACTCTACTAGAATAAGATAGTGTTATTTTATGGAATAAGATAAACTGAAATTTTATAGAATAAAATACTCCCTGGAATAAAGTAGTGGAAATAGAGGAGTTATTTTTCTAACACACTGGAAGAAAGGTTAAAAAGTCAATGAATTGAAGGCCTTTTTCCCAGACAAACCAATGAGTGAGAAACATCAGGAGAGAGAAGTGTGAAAGCAAGAGAGAACTTTTTCATCCTGATTACAGAAAGTTTCCATTTTGATTAAGCCCATTTTCCAGTCCAGACTATTTTGCTAGGAGGAATTTTAACTTAAGTTGCAAAGAATGGATAACCACCTTACCTGAATATCAGGTTAACCCTCTGCTGTTTATTAATAGATGGAATTGAAAAATGATAAATCAGCTTTCTTTCTTGGTTTAATTGTATCTATTAATGGTATTTATTAGTGTTTCCAGGAAGAAATCAGAGGTGGCTGGGTTCGGTTTAATTGTTTTGTGTAGACTGATGACAAAGGATGTTCCAGTTGGAAGAGGAGTGGTAGTTTATGCGATGAAAGGGTCATCTCCAGCCACACAGAGGAGCAGGGAGGCACAAGGGCAGGTGGGGGAACCTGAATAACCCCCTGCCTTGGCTGCTCCTAGGGCTGTCCCAGGGGAGCCTTCAGCCCCATGGCGAAGATGAGTAGGTTGGCAGGCTCTCTGGAGCACCCCACAGGCTGCCCTAGGAGAATGGGATTCTCTATGGGATGCAGGAAAGAGCCTTTTGGGATTACACGACAGAGATTGTGGCATTTTTAGGGAAGGCACCACAGGTGGGGAAAGGGAGGGATCAAAAAGGAGGAAAATGAGAATAACCTGGCCAGCCAGAGGGGAACAGGAAGGGGATGTCGGTGCTGTGAGTGCTGAGTGTGTTCGTGCTGGCCGGCCACTTGTGTGTATATATGGTACGTGGGTATTTACCGGTGCACCTATAGGGAATATGTGCTCAGCTTCCCTGCTGGCTCAACCTGGGGACGTGCAGCTGTGGCACCCTTGCCTCGACTGGGCTGCCGGGTTTGGTAAACCCTGCGTGCTGAGTACCTTGAAGAATCACCAAATGTTTATCATACAATGCTCTGTCAAACGTGCAAGGTTCGCTTACTATTGAATAGACCGCAGCACTTTCTACGCAAGTGTTCACTGAAAAAGTCCTAGTGCCCTAACTTAGCTGAAGAAGCTGGTGGAGTTCTTACTATAAGCATTATATTAGTATCATTCAATACATTGTATTGATATATGTATGTATAGTATTGATATATTGTACATTGTGTATATTAATATTCTTTGATATACTGTACTGTAGTTCTTTCCATGTTTCCAAATCATGTCAAAGTTAATATCCCATCATCTAACCATACATTTAGCCTTTCTCCCATTCTTTCTGGTGTGGTCTGGAAGTAAAGCACAGCAATGGTAACCTGCTGAGAGCCCCGCTGTTTTAAACAGCCGAGGGCAAGTGCTTCATCTGTGGAAGAAAAGCTGCTTTTTTGCCCTCTTGACATACAAATAAGGTACATATTTGCAAGCAGAGCAGACTGGAACGGAAGTCTTCATTAAATGAATTTATGCTCTTCCACAGGTGTGCACCTTTGCAGAGCACTGGGATAGACTGAGGCAACTTCCCTGCCTCGGGTACATTCAAAGGTTTCCAGGGCAAATTGTGGTACGATGGCGTGTGGCAGGCAGCATCCAGTTATTTCCAGTTCCTCGCGCCTGTGTATTTGGGCCCCACACCCCTAAAGTGCCCCAGGGGCACACAGAAATTGGATCTCTGGGTGCTGTGATAGTTTTGGCCAACGTAGCCAAATCTGAGGGAGAAGGCAAGATGAGCAGGAGGCTGAAGCATAAGAGTTTGTCTGCCCACTCCTGACCCTGCCTGCTCGTGGCTCAACTAATCTGTCCCTGCATCTATTTTACAATCCAAATTACGTAGGCTAAGTACTCCTATATTTGGAAGGACCCTCACCTCCTGCAGCGTATGTCATCAAGAGTTGCAGAGAAGTGACTTTATACCGCCCTGTGTATGTAAACTTAAATTTTATATGCAGAAAAGGATGGTAATACCTTAGAACTGACCTTGGGAATTGCTTTTTTTTGGTGGTGTTTTGTTCTGCTTGTTTTTTTATTCTATGCAGGTTCTGAGAGACAAAGGCAGCTCTCTGTTTTTAATTACTGTAAGTAGCTTGTAAGTAGCTGGAACAGCTTTTTATGCAACCTGATTTGAATATATTCCAGGCTGTGGATAGACACCTATTTTAAAGGCGCAGCATGCTCATCGTGGCTTTATGCCAATCAAACAGTTGTCACTTGCTAGACAGTCCTAAACAACTTCTGCTCCTTCCTCAATTTGCTGTCTGTCTGACTGATGGAAACGGCAGGGCTTCTCCCCTTCTCCCTCCCCTTTCTTTTTCCCCTGAACCGGTGTCACCACATGGCAGAAGAATTCAGCCACCGCTGCTGAGAACAAGGCAGTGTTTGTGCTGCTGGCCTCAGGGCTTGGATAAGGACCCCCAAAATGGAGCAGAGTAGATTATCAGTGTAATTCCGCAAGAATCCTCCGCTTTCCGCAGCTCCTTGGGGTGGATATGGAGGTGAAGAGGGTTTAGCTTGTTTTATTTTGCTTTTTAAACTTTTGAAGCTCTCTTCAAGACTGACAAAAATGAAATCCAGATCTGTTTTTTCTGAACTCTGGGCAGCCAGATTTTGTACAGATTGTGTGAGTATTGTGGTCTGGCCCTGTAACAATAGCACTCAGAGACCTAATCTAAAGCAAAGCTAACATGATAAGTGCATGGAAATATTTATTTTTCTGTTTCATCTCCATGGCACAGTTATGGGGAAGCTTGGCTACTATATCAGATCAGCAGCAAAGCACCCAACATAGCTCAGCAACCCTACAGAAAACTCAACTGAACCTCAGTATCTTTTGCTGCGTCTTCTCCCTTACCTCTTGTTGGACTCCTTGCTTGCTTGCTGGGCTATGGGCTCCAAGCATTTTGAACAAAGTCCTAGAAATGTTCTCTCTGGACTACTGAAAATATTCTAACTTTAGCTTCCTGATTTTGAGACTTTGACCCCTTGAGATCCTTTATGGTTTTATGTACGTTTTAAAGACTTTTCTTTAGCCAGTGTCTTTGTCTTAATTCAGTCAAAATTTGGCTCCTGGCCATCTGGGGCAAAAGCATGTAGTGGTATCAGTCCCGCACTTTATGGTTCATTATTATTTGTGGTTTCTAGGATTTTTCCACTTAGGTTTTCAGGCAAGCTCTGCATAGCCAGCTTTGCTAAACTTTTGACCCTATGATGAGGAAAGAAATATCTTAATTCTGATTTTGGAAATTCTTAATTATTTCCTTAATATTGCTAAATGTACAATTCTTTTTCCCCTTGGAAATAGAAGTCTTCCATAGCTAACCATCATCTCAGAGGCTTTGGGTGCAAGATGTTTGTCTCTTTGTTCTTCCTTTGCTTGGCTTAGGCAAGATGCAACACTCCTACTAATTAATGAGGAGAAAAAGAAGGGAAAAGAAAAGTTTCCTTTCATGTCTCTTCTCTTTGCTGTATATTTTGCTTGTGAGTGAACCCTTTGGAAGAGTTCAAGCTGCTGAAGGAGACCGGCCATGGTATGAAACACTGTTTTCTCCTCCATTCCTTTTCTTGTTTACTGCTGCTGGTTTTAGCTATTGTCTATGTCTTTTCCTAGGACTTTATTTGAAGAATACAATAGGTTTTATTTAAATAATTATCTCCAATGGTAACTAACAGTCTGCCAACAATGCCTTCTCTGTGTCTATACCGTCCCATGCGTGGTATTCGGGTTCCTTATACTCTGGTCACTGAACAATTACAGAAATGAAAAATCAGAAAATGCCCTATTAGGTTGTTCAGCACATTCTCTTGCCAATGTGGATACAGCATATTCTGTAGTTCTTCCTATATTTCCTATAGAATATCAACTATATTCTTTAGTATTTCCATTTGTTTAGTTTGTTTTCTGCTTCCCTCTCTTAAGTCCCAAACACTAAGGTGGTGCACTTTTAACCTTTTCCATTTTTCTGTCACTATTAGTAAAATAGGTGTCACCCATAAAAATCTACTCTGCTTCTCTGACTTGCTCTCTTCTGAGGCCACCCCATGGTTACGTCTCCTTAATCTATTCTATGACAGCATGTGTCTAACTACAGAAATTCTCTCCGTGCTTGATGTTTATGCAGTTCAAATATGTTTAAACATCTATTTGTCTTTCCATCTTTGTCAAATGTTTGCCCTCAGCTTTTTCAATTTTTCCTTGCAAGGCAAGTTTTCCAGACCCTATGTCTTTGTGTTTGTTTTTGGCTTTTTCTCAGAAGTCACAATCTGTCAATGCTAGAGCTAGTTGGGAATTTTCCAGTGAAAAGCTTCTTTGTTTTGTTTCTTAATTGAAAAGTAATTTTTGTAAAATTGGAGACAATTCTCTTGCAGAAGGTATTTGCTCCCTTTATCCCCAGATATGTTTTAGGTTGTTATGATCTGAATAGACACATTTAGCTTTGTGAAACCAAATGGATGTTTCTTGCTTCTGGTTAACTGGCCAAAATATCTAAATTATTCTTAAATAGTTTTTTTGTGGAAGAATTCAGACACTTAACCTTACAGCAGCCCTTCATCTGGTTGAAACACTGTGTTGAAAATCCCAACAGTGGAAGATCATGGGAGATATAAATTGGCTGACATACATTATGTATAGTTGCCAGTAAGGAAGAAAGGGACAATTATAAAACTAAGATGAATATTGGTGGTATTGGCTGCCTTTCCCAATGGCAGCATTACAGAGTAGTTACAATCCAGGCAGCTGTAGGTGTTCCCTAGTTTCGAACGCAGAAATGTTCTGAACGGCTTCTCGCTGCTGCAGGTCACCAGCAGGTTCATTCATTACTATTATTACTGATTTCCCAGAAAGATGCGCTTAATTAAGCTGGCTGCTACCATCAAATGAATTTTAAGGCAAACTGCTAATGTGATCTATTTATTCCATGCACAATTGAACACACTGCCAATACTGCCTATAATAATATAAAAATGTTGTTATGATTACTAAGAGTGTGTGCTAAAAGACTGAAGACATTTTGTCACTTGGCATCCGTAAGGTTTAAAATATGTTGGCTAGGGATTAGCATTAAAAAAAACCTAAAAAAAAAAAAAAAAAGAAAAAGAATAATTGTTACTAAAATATCTCACCACTCCTAAACACATTGTGTTGTAGCAGGGCAACTGGGTGATTGTTTGAGCTGGCTCTAGCACCTCTCTCCAGGCACTGTGTTTTCTGGATTTCCCTCTTTCGCCTGTATTGGGCTCACTTATATGTACTAACTGCAACACAAGGTATGCTGGGACAATTCAGAAGGAAAAGAATGGGGGATGGAAATTCAAAGCCTTAAGGTTAGCAATAACAAATTCTCAATTATATTGTGATGTGTTTCTTCAGAAATCCCTTTGCATACACAAGGCTCCTTGAGTGAGCTCATTATCTCCCAGAATGTAGAAATGTATTTTGCCATTGCTTAGCCAACACTGATGTATTTATTATTCATCTGATACTAGACCAGGCTTTAAGCTGTGTAATGCTTTCTTTACCATTTCATTGTTTATTTGTTTTAATGAATACCCATGAGTCAGAGTCTGAATGCAGAGCTGTTGTTTTTACTCATACCTGGCAGGAAAGACTTCAAAAGAAAATGTCTTTTTTTTTTTTTTTTTTTTTTTCCCCCAAGATGCTAAACTCTGGAAGTTATTTAAATGACAGTATTATTTCTTCTCCTTTTCCAGATATTCATGTGCAAAGATATTAGAACACTTAGCACTTTGCAAAATGAACCTTCTTTAACATTATTTTATGTCATGGTAGTAACTCAAAACCAGGCACTATGAAAATCTTAGTTCATTACTGCTTCAGTTTACTCCAGAAAATAAGTACATCTAATCATTGCTAGCACTGTTTATGGATTACCAAATTTGAAATTAATTAATATCTCAGAAAGCCAATGCTTCTGAGAAGGGCTCAAAAAAAGAACCAATTTAACAGGATGTCCATGTGTGATGTTGGAGGTATAAGAGCAAATTCGACTGTTTGAAAACAAAGCAGGGAATACCAAAAAGTGAAAACAAAGTTATTTTTCCCCTAGCTCATTTTAGTGAGATATAGAATGGGATATTTCATATACCATTCCATAGTGGAAAAAAGGCAGGAAAATCGATAAACTAATTCCCCATGGTGTACCGAAGTTAATTTGACCTCTTGCCTTTGTACAAGAAAATAGGAAGGAACTACAAGAAATTACTTGATCATACTCCAAAATACCCAAATGTGAACAAGATTCTTAAGAAATAGAGATCTAAGTAATAGATTACAGTATAGCATGATACAAAGCTAAAGCAAAGAAAAAAGAAAGCATGGGTTTGTGGCAGCAAACGAAATCAGCCATTTGGACGAGCGACTTAATGATGCTGTCTAATTCAGTCTTTCACCCGATCTGCTCTCTAGCCAAAGGCAGATGAACAGAGCAGGCCATCCAAATGGCCTCTTTCTACCAACACAATTCTTAAATTTGCTTTTTGGTGTGGGCTGGACCGGGCACCATCTCCCCACTAAGGCTGTACCTCCCTGCCTGGGCTCAGCTGGAGCCAGGCAGGCTCCCTGCAGAAGGGACCGTACCCCCTGAGCCGCAGCACGGCAAGAGAAAATTTGGCTCCTTTCCATCTTACTGAAAAAATATACGACCACTTTCATTTTCCATTTCTTGTGCAGTTTGACTGACTGGGCTGACAGTTGGGACGGAATAGATTGTTTCTGTGCGAGCAGCTGAAGTATCCAAGTTTGGCCTATATTCAGCTACAAAGAGTTTAAAATAAAATATTGAGAGAAATCAGCGGGAGAATGGAAAAATCATGCTGTATAAGTCAGAACATGTTCACCCTCTGTGAAGTTAAGGCTAATGATAATAGGCTTGCACATTGGTAAAAACAATAGGGTTTATTTACAGTGTGTTAAGTTTCTGTTATTGTAACGCTAGAGTGTATACAGGCGTGTAAGTGTGGTAAAGTGACACGAGCCAGGCCAAACCTTGATAGGCGTGTGAATTCTGCCAAAATACTTCAGTATGACAACTGGAAAATGTAGAGGACGAGATTGAACCGAGGGAGAAATAAACAGTGGAGAAAGCGGTACTAGAGCTGCACTGGCCGTGTGCTCTGTAAAACAAAAGCAGCTTGTGCGGGAGCTCCCACGTTAATGTTCCTGTTGGGTCAAAGTCAACGTACTTTCTTATTGCAAAAAATCCTGTCAAAGTCGGTCTTCTGTTGAGGCACGAGGCAGGTAATTTCTAGTAAATTATGCTGAGGCCAACTAGGGATTCTTAGGACAATGGTCTCCCTGGCTACATTTTTACTAATAAATAAAATAGATCAGGGATTGTTCCCCAGCCCTGAGGCTAGAGCAGGACTTGTGTCCAGAGCACTGAATGTTTGTTCCTAAAATAGGCTGGCTGAATCCGGGCCGTCTGTTGGCACCGGCCTTGGACCTGGGCTAACCCATGGGCTATCACCAAAGCACGGCTCTTGTAGAGGACTTCAACATATCTTCTGGTTCACTTGGGCTTTTTGAGGAGCAGCAGGACAGAGGACCTTCTCTAGCTGTCCTTGGCTGAGCTTCAGGTGCAAGGTAAAGCAGCTATGTATGTTTTTCGAAAAGGTTGATAGGATCTTTTCAAATACTGCTTTCCCAATAAGATAAAGGGAAAGACTGTAATATCAGATAAAATGTGAAATCAGTACAGCTTACTGAAAATGAATTTTGAGGAAATATTGGGTTATTGAGAAGATATTCCCCCCGCCCCAAAACTAAGCTCATTTTTCTTGGGTCTCTGCACCCGAGTGGAAGTGGGGTGAGTGGGACCCTAAACCTTGCTGTGGGCTCCTTGGCTGTTTGGTACTTTGTTCTGTGACTCTCCAATGCAAAAATCGTAAGAAAATTCTTCATCTGAGACCAGAAAGCAAGTATCCCCTCAAACCAGATACCCTACTGTTAGCTAGGCCACAGAGTCAGTCTCTACTTTTCTTAGGCTGTGTCTCTCTCTCACCCTGTAAAGATGAAGCATTGCAAGAAATGGAAGCAGTTTGATCCCAGCTCAGTCTTGGTTGCCTCTTGGGATATGGGAGCAATCACAAGGCTGAGAGGAGCCTCTAAACAGTTTCCAGCTCCCTGTGTGAATGCTGTACTTAAGAAATTCTTTCACAAAGCTGGAGGGTAGCAGAAGTATGCCCATCATCACGGGCTTTTGGATTGAAAAAATTGTCTGAGTGAATTAATGAGCAATCCAAGTGCACCAGGCTGGTCTGGGCTCTGAAGTGGCATTCGTGAGTCTCTGCTCAGGTGTGTAGGGAGCTCAGTAGTCAAAGTGCAGAAATCAATTACTTTCAAGTACTTCCAAGGCTAAGGAGATGCCTGAGAACAACTTCTCAGAACTCCTCTCCAAAGATGAGGCTCCTAGTTCCTCTCAGGTCAAACTGAAGCAGAATTTAAGTGAGAACCATCAACCTCTAAATTTTTCTTTTTCTCCTTTTTTTTTTTTCTTCTGGCTATTCTTATATTCTGCCCTCCAAAAAGAATTGTTCATAATACATGAAAAATAATGCAAATTTTTTTTTCCAATAACTTAAGGGAAATGAAGAGACGTGACTGTGGCCAGCAGATATATCAGAGATGTTCCCAAGGTTCATCACGGCCATGAGAACAGCAAATTGCCAGCGCAGGACACCTTGGGTGAGATTGTCACATCTGTTGTCACCATTCTATGATGGGCAATGGAACTGGTGTTGCACCGAGTCCTGCAGATTTCTGTTTGCAGCCCTGGAATGTGTCCACCAGTGCACTTGCTGCAGCAGGTAACCCCACAGTGTCTTTCTCAGGGTGGTGGGAAGGCACAATCACTGTTTGACTGGCTTGGGAGGCCTTTCCCCAGGACATGAGATGGTGTTTTGGCCTGTGAGATGTGCTGCTCCTACCAGAAGCAAGTGCTGACAGTCAGGAGCCTCATCTTCTCAGCAGCCAAAGTCAGGTGGAAGAGGTGATAACCCTCTGCTCTCAGCCGCTATGTCAGCAGGACAGCCTGGTCTCTTCATCTCTCATATTAAATTTAAATTTCAGTGATTACTGTGTGGATATATACCTAATGTGACTGTACAAATGCTGACACCAGCCCCAGACTGAAGCCTCCTCCCAGGCAAGGGTTTGGTCCAAGGGGTAGACTGCTGGCCCGGGACCCAGGAGATGTCCACAGGTCTTGGCTGTGTCCTGACACCCAGCACCCATAAGCAAGAGGGTGCTCAGCCTTGTTCTGCTAACTTGTCCCCATCGTACTCACATCCCCAGCCTCCTTGCACTGCAGCCTACTCTGGTGCTACCCGTCCTGCACAGGGAAGATGGTCATGGCTACTGTCTCTGAGTACTGGTGCAATAAAATAAAATTATGATAATGACTGGCTTTGCATATGGTCAACAAACTTTGATAAATAGGCTTCGTGAAAATGGATGTATTTAAAAGGCTTCTGCAGGTTTTTGAAAGAGTCAGGGTATTTTGTATGAAACGAGGACAAATGATTTAGTGTGGCTTTTTTATCCGCAGCTTAAATGAAGGCTTCAGAAAAATGAAAGGGACATCTTTAAATGGGTGCTAGCTGTTTTCTACTGACCTCTAGATATTTCAGTCCTGCTTTGGAAAAATAATAATAATAATAATTTTTTATGATTTCTTTCTCAAGTAGCTTTTTATTTAAACAGATGCTTTCATTTGTAAGATGGAAACCTTTTCTTATTTTCAATAAAATGCCAGGCTCTAGTGAAGAGAAAATGCAAATCTAAAATCACTCATCTCCTCTTTCTTGCAAACACAAAAATCTTTTGTTCCTAAACAGAAATTAAGTGAGGGAGAAAAAAAAATCCCAATCCGATGACTTGAAAGAAAATGTAGCAATACTTATCAAGCTCTCCCTCTCTTTCCTTAGTATTTAGAAGGCTCAATTATATTTTCTTGTTGGCATTAAGGCCCTTAATTATGCAGTTGTCTGTTTATTTTGAATAACTGAAAAACTGCCAGAAAAAGGAGCAAGAAAGAGAGAGAGGAAGAAGGAAAAGATAGAAACTCATTACCTCTTGCAAACTGCTAATCATTGTAAATGGCCACAGAGGCCAGAGGAGACTGCAGAAAATTACTATCAAGCGTGAAGGAATAAAAATACCCTAGACTATATTATCAAAAAAAAAAAAGAAAGAAAAAAAGAAAAAAAGTAAAGAGATCTTCTTGGTACTAAAGCAACTAGACTGGAAAGAGTAATGGAAATGAAGCACAGTAAGGGGTCCTGGCAAGTCCTGTAAGCAAAAAAATAAATAAAGGGAGGTAGGAAATGGAGAAAGAAATATGTTTTGTCATCATGAGCTGAGTATATTGGCAGAATCCATCTCTATATCAGAGGGTGCTCTTCATCTTTTATTAGCAGGGCTCCGTGAAGGCTTGTTGTTGTTTGGTTTTTCATGTCACCTCCCCGTCTGTCCCCCTTCTCCTTCCTTCGCTTGCTGAGAGCTACAACAGGGAGAGCAGCTCTGCTTCCCAAACCAACTGGCAGCTGGCCCCTCTGTTGAGTCCAACAGGCAGAAGGTATCAGCCTGACCCCCTCAGAGGGGATGGCAGTGACTTTCGGCTCTGGCTTTGACCTCCAGCTCAAACTCTTCACCCATGGCCATGCTCCTGAGGGTGGATCAATGTCAAGGATTACAAAAGAGGCTTGGCCGGATGCAGATAGAAAGCTCCAGGCGTTGAAAGTAATATCAAAGTACCAGCCTTTGCAGGCCCTGCTTCATGAATTCTTCGCAGCGCTGGCCCCAGTGGTCCCTGAGCCATTTAAGGGGTTTATTGCTTGCTCGGCAGCCCGGGCTAAAGCCGTGTTGCTACCGAGTGAATTCTGTGCTAAATATTAGCACTGTAGCTAAGAAAAGCTTTCCCTCTCTGGTTTTACCTCTATCAATATTAAACAAGATAAAAGTAAGTCACTGGATGGGAATATTGCTCCTAGAGTTCAACAAAGAGACCTGCTGAATCAGAAGAGCATAATTTGACGACTTCTATTTCACAATAAAGAAAAAAGAAGTATCCGTGCAAAGAAAAGAAAAATTAACTTCATTTTGCTAAAGAACAGTTTAGGAAAGAGGCTCAGATTGCAGAAAAATTATGTCCTGCAGCCTGGGATTTTTTTCCTAGTTGTGTTTATGACTTTTTACATTTAGAGTTAACTTGCATTCAGGACTTTCTCTCGATTGGATTCTGGTTTTGAAAATGCTAAGCTGACATAGAATAATGCAAACAATACCCAAAGTCCTCAAAAACACAAAAGAAGCATTTAGGCTGTCTAAAAACCCTGAAAATATGCATTAACATTTATGTTAACATTCAGCTAAGTTTCCAAAGGGAGTTCCTACAGTTCCGTATCCAAACCCTTGCATGTACAGATGCTGTTTATGCATACAAAAGCTAGAAATAGCCAGTTGTCTGGGCGCAGCAGCAAGACATCGTAATCTTCCCTTTTATGAGAATTTATTCGATCTCTTTTTTGTTTTCAGAATGAATTTATTTATTCAAAAACAGTGTTACCTGTTTTGACACAAAGTTTCAGCCCAACTAGTGTCCAATTTAGCCTCAGCTTAAGGCAGCAATGGGTTACGCGAGACCCTTCGCTCAACCTCTGCTTAGGGTCTGTATTACCCTCCTGATGGTGCCAAATCATGTTGATGCTGGATAATTTTCTATCTTAAATCCTGGATATGCAAAACATGACTCTGACCAAAGTAAAAGTCTCTTTAATTCCTTACTCCTGCCATCCTGAAAGCAGCTTTATTACTGTGACCCTCGTGGTTGCTGGGATTGACGCAGGGAACCTGGGGTGGATGGATAAGTGGTCTCTTGTGAGGGGGTGTCATTCTGTATGTGTGTGGTGGGGACACGGGGTCCCACGTGAGACTAATTTCTTCTGTGAAGTTGTCTGAAGAATTTTTGATTCCATAGGAGTTAAATATATAGGAAATATACTTGTCTTCTCTATTTAGTATGGAAAACTAGGGTTTCTAAGTTGTAGATTAGCAAAAGAGCTCTCTTTTGAAGTTCTTTCCTTTTCCCTGTGTTCTGTGCAATGCTGAGCACTTTCCACCACTGGCATCTGGCCATGTTCAGCAGCTCACCGTGGTGAAATTTCTTCAGTGAGAATATGGAAGATGGACGCTTGCAGATGGCACGCATGAGGATCATGCGTTCTTTACATGTGACAAGCTTAAGTTAAGTAGGCACACATTATGCATATGTTTTAGTTTACTGTTTTATAAAATAAAAGGCTCCCGGCTGCTGTTAGCACCTATGTGCTGCTGGATACAGGATCTATGTACAGCATCAGGATCTTGCCCAATTTTCTTGTGAAAACTGATTTGTTTTGTGATGTTCAACCCAATTCTCTTGTGAGGACCTGGATAAGAAATGTATTGTGTGAACACTTCAGTCTGTATCATCTGGTTTAGCATAATGTAAGTTATTATTGTGAAATCTCTTGGGGAAAGGGTAAAAAGATTTAAATGGAGCTATTATTAATACGGATTAAGGGGAGAGCAAAATTTAGATTTGCTCTAATTCTTGAGTTTCTGCTTATGGGAAAAATGCATATAGCCTAGCAAGTTGACCATGTGTGTGATTTGGTGTTACTTTTTATATTGGAGGCCAGTTGTTCATTATTCTTTTAGAAAGCAGTTGATATATTTTTTATAATGAGAAGGACTGGGAAATGAGGCCGCTCTGGGGAAGCCCTTGCTGGTCAGGCTGGTTTCTGCACCCTCCCTCTGGGGATCGTTGGATCTGCATCGCCATTCTAGGACTTGGGGTAAGTGCTTCCATATCGGTTCATGTATATGTTGATCTAATGAAAACCATAAGAGGTTCATTTCTCAAGTGATGTTCAGTTTAAGGCCAAGTTTAACAAATGCTGGACCTGACACTTTCCTTTGGCTGATCTGGCTTTTTGTTAACCCAAACCTACTGTGTGTTCTACTTATCAAAACAACCACACATCAGAAAAATCCCTGGACACATACCCAGGTCAGGAGTGCTAATAACATACTTACCTGACCCCATAGTGTATTTTCTAACCCACATTTCTTTCCTTTCCCTTCATTTTTACTTCTGCTTTCTCACCCTGTTGTCCCTATTATGTTCTGTGGTTCATTTCAGAAATGTGTCTGAAATGGAGCACTTATTACCAGTCCCAAAAAAGAGTAAAGAAATAGAAATTGTACAACTCTATTGTAATTTTCTGGTTGTTCAACATTTGATTGCGATTCTATGGGCTTTTCCCTTTCTGGGAAAAAGGAAAAAAAATTTATCAGAACATGAATATGTGCCATCAACGCATCACAAATGTACAATATGCTGCTTCAGTCTGACCCTTGCAATTTCCTTTTTTTTTTTTTTTTTTTCCTGGCTGAGCAAACATTTGTAGTTTCTTTTTTATTGCTGGTACGGATTTGCTTTTACATCTTGATATCTTTCTGGCTTCTGTTCTCATGTGCCCCATGTGCTGGTTATTATGTGCTGAGCACAGTATTGCAACCAAAGGAGAAGAACAATGCTGTGCAGCAGCAGTAAGCAAGCAAATAGCTCTTGGCAAAATCCCCTGCTCTCCCTAGCAGGAAAATGTCAGGTAACTACAGCCCCCATGGTAATGATGAATGGATTGTTTTCCAGTGTGCTGGAAGTGAAGTGCCATGGCTTTGTTTTGGAGAGGTGAGAGACAGGTCCAATGCAACTGATCATCTCAGAGTCACCATGCATATTTGGTGATATACTAAGATGTAGATGATAAAATGAACACTGAGTAGTTCAGATTTATTGTTTTATTTTAATCAGCACACAGCTCATTACAAATCACCTTGAATATGACTGATACTTTCCATGAACCAGTTATTTGACAGTAATCTTTCTTTATTATACATATCTCAAGTTTCAAGACATTTTTCTAAAATTCTATTTCCCAAGAGAAGTCTTGCTGAAGAGATGTGCAGCCTTGCCAGAGATCTGCTTTATGTAAATCTTAAACTGACAATTCAGCCTCAACATTTCAGATCTGATACCTACTTTCCTTAAAAATAAAGGAAAAAAAAAATAAAAAAAGGCGTAGGTGGCCTTCAAGAAGTTTCCATTCAGATATGGTGAGAGTACTACAAAGAAGCAGCGTGACCTTCTTTTAACCCTTCAAGAAAGTCGCTTTTGTCTTTCCAGATTGGAAGCTTTCCACCAGTAGTAGTAATCTGGGCTGAGTGTGTTTGCATTAGACCATACAGGAGTAGAACAGAAATATTATGATAGCAGAAGAGCAGTGGTGTGTTCCTTGGCACCGATACCCAGAGATTTATTTGAAGAGCTCAGGGCAGTGTCAGATGCCTGGTCTGTATTCCAGGAGACCGTGCCCACAACATCTATATGAGGATGACATAAGGGAGACGTGTGAGATACAACGCGATAGCTCTAGAGCTGATGAAGAACTGAGCTTCGAGCACAGCTGGAAAACTAAGTCTTTTTCTTTCTTTCTCTCTCTAGAAGGTTCCCTGCATGCCCCCTGGTCAGAGCCTTATGCTGTCCTCGTTACATCTCCCTTTAATTTCATACCCAGCCACCCTTGTGTGCAGCACTGTTCTTGACAAGGCAGACTAAACTTGGCTCTCCACATTGTGAAAGTCAGTTCCTTTTGGTCGTCTAGAGAAACCGAGTGATGCCCGAGCTCTTCCACTCTCACTGGCACATAGGGAAGGGGAAACTGTGATCAGCTATCAAACTCCTTTCTGCCAAATGGCAGCTCAGTGCAGCACCACGAGTTTGCCAGGCGATTCGCACACGCCTTGGTGGGAAAGGAAAAGACAAAATATGAACTTGTTTGATGTCCAAGACACTTTGGGAACCCATTGAATGAGCTGTAAGACTTCCAGTAAATCTGAATTATTGTTTGGTCAAATTATTCTGATAAACAATGGAGGATGCAGGGTCCAATGGCAACAAAAGAAATGGATGTATCCCAAAAAGACGAAGTGAAACATGGATAAAATAATGTAGTCATAAAACTACATAATATTACCCTCCTATATTTAGAATTTTTTCAGCAGCTAGCCAAAGACAAAATGTGTTCTTGATAGACTGAATCCATAGCTTAAAAATGAGAGGGACTTTACAGAAAAGGTTTTGTTGCAGGGAGGATGGGAAGGCTAGGTTTTTTCCCTAATGATGTTTTAGGTAACTGGCATTTTGACTACTCATTGGAAAACAGCCTATGAAAATAGCTGAACCAGAGATTAGAGAGTTCACATACTTCAGTCAAACTCTACTGAGCCTTCATCTTGATAGCTTTGCTAGAGAACTGAACAACTGTCACTTCTGTAGAATCTGTTGGTAGTATCTGTTGCTATTCTGCTCCATTTCAAAAACAAATAGGCATCAACCCACTTTCCAATACCACCTTCTTTCAAAGAGGTTTCCTTCCACAAAAGGCAGCTATTTTCAAACACTGACTTCAATTCAGCCCAGAGATTTTGTGGTGTATCCAGGTGATTTTTACGAGCCTGTTTTTGTTTGCAAGGGAGTAGCATAGTCCTCAGTGGAGTTATTCCAATACTTTATAACATATGTGTTATGTGAGCTATGATCATACATATGCAACCCTGGATGTGACGTGCTGTGCTGCAGTGTGATGTGTCTTGGAAGGGTGGAGCATTATAGACTTTGTGTTCTTCCCTTTTCCTTTATGCCTCTTTTGCACTATAGGACTTTTTATCCCTGTTCCATTTCACTCCACTTCACTGGTCTAGCAAGCAGTCAGAGAAGATCGGAGTCAATCTGGTTCAGAAGGCCAGATTGGACATATAGAGAAAAACAATGCAGGACTGATAAGGAGGGAAGAGAGTAAAGGAAAACTAGCTCTTCTGAGTTGGTGAAAAAAACAAATATTGGAAGCTTCTGCCCTTCTACACCTAAATGCTGGGACAAAATCTTCCCAGGAGAAATTAAATTATAATTCCAGGATTTTGTTGTTTTAATTTGTAAAATATTGATATATGTCATCTTCTTATCCTAGTAAGACAAATAGTTTACTACACCTTTAGGAAATTCAGAATCTACCATACTAGGCATGTTTATGACCCAAGTGAAACAGATTGATATGTAGTACCATTTTATATTATAAGAATAGCAGAAAAAAATATGGTACAAGGCACTCATATTGTCTCCATCAGCATAGTAGAAGTGTCAGTGAAGGCTGACTTTCTGAAATAAGGAGAATACAAAGTAAATATTATTCTTTGGAAACAGTGCAGCAACAGGGTCTGTGTTGGAAAGTAAACAGTGCATCAAAGATGTGGATCAAAGTCTTTCTTTGCAATAAAAATAATGCTCATACAACATTGTTGGAGATGAGTGACCAAACCTGTTGCATTTTCTATTTTTATTTTATATTCTTGCTTTGCTTTTGCACTCCAGAAATCCCAGGGATTTTCAGAAATGCCAGAGTCTGCAATATGCCATTGAAACATAATACATGAATTGTTCAGCTGTGATATCCGCATATAACCTGCCATGATTAAAATCACATTTATGTGTGACAAACATGCCTCGATCTGTCTTTTACCATGCAATTGCATCTGAAGGGAACCAGAATTTGTGACGTACTCATCAGCACACCTAAAGGAGTTAGAGTTGGCTGAGGAGGTAAGGACAGTTATTGGTATTCTTTTATGAAAATGTCACTTTAACGACCGTGTCACGGTTCCCAATGGCTAAAACTGACCTCCTGTGCAGTGAGACTTATCTGTTAGTAATATCCCATTTGTAGATTCAAACTTGTTTGGAACTAGTGATAAGCTAAGTATGTGCTTGCCCTTTCCCTCTTGTCAGAACACACTGGACATTTAGGTAGTCATGTAACCTACAGTATTACAGATTTTCTCATGTCTTTCTTTAGGACTGAGGCACAGTGATGGAAATTTTACCATAGACAGGTAGACAGATAAATTGTTCTATGTAGGAACAATTATGGAATAGAGCTGGAGGCAGTAAACAAATATGTGACAGGCAGATGATGCCTCATGTTTACCAAAAAAAAGACCTTCTTTTAAATAATTTTGAACATCAAAAGCCAGGTGTTCAGACAGTACTTGTTCAGTAGGGTACATCTTAACCCAAACTATAATAGGGATATTCTGGAGACTAATATACAATTTTCAGCCTCTATAAAATGATAATCATCAGCAAAATTAGGCAAACAAGGATAATACAAGCCATTTCTTTTCCCTCCATTTGCTAAAAAGCAGTAGGAACCTAGGAAGCTAACCTCAGTTTAATAGCTACCACTGAACTGTGGGGTTTTACTAAATGTTTTTCTGTCTCATTTCTTTCTGCTCAGTTAATTATTTAGACTAGATATAGCTGGTAATAAAGTTTAGCCAGGTCATGCAAGCCAATCTGATAATCTGCATATCAGTTCATCAGTTTTGCTCAGACTTGTG
Source organism: Cariama cristata (assembly GCF_000690535.1). Taxonomy (NCBI): domain Eukaryota; kingdom Metazoa; phylum Chordata; class Aves; order Cariamiformes; family Cariamidae; genus Cariama; species Cariama cristata. Next base: position 24,831 of record NW_009616406.1, read on the forward strand.
TCCACCTAGCATGATGGGGACCTTCCATGCTTTTTTCCACCCAGGTGTAATTTAGAACCAGAATGGTATCACAGGCTTGTCTCTGAGCATATCCAAAGACTGATTTCTCTGAATTCATTTGGTACGATCCTACTTGACAACCTACAAACTTAATCAATACAGTTACACATTGGTAATTACTCATTAGAAAATCTCCATCTGCATTGAGATTTGCACATATCAATTTATCATTTCATTTTCATGCATGCCAAGAGAAATACATTTACCTTTCTGAAGCATCATTTTCACAGACAAGGTTAATACTAATTTAATTCACTTTAACAGTAATCTAAATTAAATGCCTCCAAGAAAATGAAGAATCAGAGAGGCTTGTGATGAAATCCAATCAGATAAAAAAATTTCAGCAGTACAGCTTTATCAAATGATGGGTGGTTAGCAATATTGCTTTCTTCTGTCCATACTGTCAGCCTGGCGAGAACATTGCTTTCCTTAGCTGGGCTAAAATTATTGGAGCAACCAGCAAATGTTTGAACTACAAGTCTTGGTCTAGTACCAAGGATCTACACCCACCTGGTCAGGAAGGGATAGACATATATAGATATAGACAGAGATCTATATAGATATAGATTATCTATCTGTCTCAATCTATCTAGACATCCATGTAAGTAGATATTTACAACTCTAGACAGATAGCCATATAGATCTGGATATCTACAGATAGATAGATCTATGTATTACCTATATCTCAATACCTTTAGATAGCTAGCTAGCTAGACATAGATATCTACATAGAGCTAGCTATCTAGCTAGATATCTGTGTATCTATCTACTAGGAGATAGGATATCTGGACATCTATATCAGTATCCATCTATATCTAGATATAGTAGGTAGGTAGATATAGATATCCAGATATCTAGATATTCATATCTATACCTAAGTGTATCTGTATTTATGTAGATATCTAGATGTCTATATGTATCTGTCGTGCAGATCTCCCCATCGTGGAGAAGTGGGTGGTGTCAGAAAGCTCTTTAGGTACCAGTGTTTTGTAGGAGCATGGCTGGAATAGATCTCCCAGTTCACTCTGAATCTGGATTCAGAGACATGGCTTTGTTCATTTGGGCAGGAGGAGGACCAGGATGGCCATCAAGTGCTTCGAGAATTATTTCCTTTTCCAGGTGATGACAAGCAGATTAAATTTGCTGTTTTCTAATCCCTTGCTCTCGGGATGACATCAGTGACTGTACTGCCTTTCCACAGGGAAGGTAAGCCAGGTGAAAGCCAGGTCTGTGGAAGTCCAGCTTGGGAACAAGAGTCTCTGAAGGCAACTTGGGCTGCCAATGAACGTGATATGAGCTAACCAAGAAGTCAATCAGCCTTAGAAAGCTAACAAGCCAAGGATAAACAATCATGTTGCAGCAGTGTTTTAAGCATGGTGAGTTTAATGAAGAGGGGACAAAGCTGAAGGTAAAAGTGAGGATCAGGAGTCCATGGTCTAGCTCAAAGATGATCTCGGCCCCTGACAGAGCACTTTTCATGGTAGTCTCTCGTTCTTTCACTCTCTCTTTCCCCCTCAGTAACCTGTCCCAATAGTTAGCATGAACCCTACAGGACTGCAGACACTTTTTGCTGGGTTCTGAATGACAGCTGATAACTGTAATGTGCCAGGCTGATAATGATACGAGATGCTCTTCAGGGATTGTTAAATAGCATCTCAAGGTTGTGCAGCATCAGGTTATTAAACCTGAACAAACAAACCCAACCGATTGAGTCAGACTACAGAAATTAGATGTTTTTCCATTCTTCATGCTCACACATAACACCACCGTCGACACTAATTGGAGATGTGCATGCAGATGTGACTGCAGAAGTGAGTGCTTGCTGTATGTCTCTGTGAAGTTATTTATAATGCTGGAAAATGGAAATCCTTGCAACTTTCACTGACAGAATACAGTTTTCATTCTCCTTAAACCAATAGTGTCAAAGCAGTGAATTACTTATTTAATATGGTTTTGTCAAAGAAACGGTGGGCTTCAGTACACTGAAGGAGCAGATTTTCACTGCAAAAACAGAGTAATGTTTAAAGAATTATTGGTGCAAAACAACCCTAAAGCATATCTAAAATATTATACACAGCTGGCTTAGCAAATGTACACACAGATAGGATTTATAATGAGTTCTGTGGTTTACTGCACATTTGCCAGACATGCACCATCTCCTCCCTCCCTCTGCTAATTTGCTTGATTGTCCTCTTCTTTTCTCTGTGTAGAAAAACATCTGATCAAAGTAATCTTAACACTGGCTTTGTAGTTGAAACCCTCAGGCTTCAGATAGCAGCTTCCCTGTCTATCCTGGATACGGTTTCATCTTGTCACTACAGTGCTGCAGTGCTTCTTTCTTCCTGCTCTTGTCCTCCAGCATTGCAACGAATAACGGTAAAAACATCAGATGCTTGTGACGGGAATGCAAACGGCCCTTTGAACCTGCTCTCTTCCAAACCCGAATGGCTCTGGTTTGTAAATAGCATATGTAAAATAGATACTCCCTTTTCTTGAGTGTTGCTCTGTTGTAAGATAGGTCTGCCAGGCTGTGGCAAGGGCAGGTTGCCCCACAGGAGGAGCGGGGTGGGAATCGAGGGTGGGCAAGGCTGGCAGGGCCTCCTGGTAGGGCACAGCCCCACCGTACCTGAACGAGATGACCGTAGGCAGCTCCTGGGACCTGGGGAATGCCCTCACGGCCCTGACCGTGCCTTGCAGGGAGGTCACAAAAAGCCACGTATAATGCATGGTGCACTCGGAAAGTCCATAGGGTGAAGAGCCCAAACCCTCATTGACAGGTTACAATCCAGTAATTGCCCACCCTCCAAGAAAAATCCCCTGACTTTCAGATCTCGTGCTGTGTACTGTGGTTACAATATTTCATAATATCCCCTGCTTGATGCCTTCCCTTGAAAAGTAACATCATTCAACAGAGCTGATAAAGGGAGAAGTCCCTAAACAGTTTTATTACATTTTTATAATCCGTCCTTCTTCTTTTTAATTTTTATGTCACTGGGTAGCTGAAGCAGGCTCCCTCCAAACCCCAGCTGGCTGCACCATTTTCACCTTCCTTCTCCACAATCTGAGTGACTTGGCTTTCCTTTCTAGTCCTTACCTCTCAAATTTATTAGGTCTCCTTTCTTTGAAAATTGCTGTGGTTTGGCCTTGCTTAGCTACCAAAAATAATTATGCCTGACTGAATGACCTTGAGTGGATCTGGCTGGCTTGTTACCAAGATAGTGTCTATTACCTTCCACAACTTGCATGGTGTGGAAAGTCAGAGACACTTTTAATTTTGAACTAGTCATAATGATGAGTCAGTTATTACTTCTTGGAGCAAAGTTGGTTTTACAAGGTCATTCTTAAGGAGAAAAATTAAATTGTTTATTCCGTGAGTGCATTTGTACCCATCCCATATTCAACTCAGCTAAATATTTATTTTCATAGGTATACTATTGAACAACTGTGTTATTTTGTGCTCTCCTTTTGTACATCAAAATGTGGCTCTTGGAAAGAGATTGAAGAATAAACAGTCTGAGATAAGCATTAATTGGATATTTTTAAGCAAAAACGAACAAAAGCCTTGGAAGGCTTCCTTGTGGGGCCTAGATGTGATTTCTAATTGTTCACATGAAACATTGTGTATGTGGGAGTTTTATGCTAAGAATATTTACAACGTTAGATGACATTTAACACATAAAGTAACTATGTGTGACTCATATAGTATTACAAAATGCATAACTTTTGGTAATCTTTTTCACTGACTTGACAAAAATATTTTTCAACAAATTAAAGCAACTAAAATTTTGCTAAGGAATTTCTCTAGCCCTCTGCAGATGTAGTACATGACAATTGCTAGTGAGAGAGGACGCCTATATGTGCAGGGCAAAGGCTGGGCAGTCTGAGAAACAAGAGTAGTATGAAAGCGCCCATCCCTACCTGTGTAAGTAATGCAGTACTCTTGTCCTCTAAGGCTAACTGGAAATGAGCTCTATCCATTTGTTTAATGAAGCTTCAAGAACAAAGAAATTTAAATGCAACTAATTAAATAAAAAACCCTATAATTAAAAGTATGATAACAGTAATCTAATTCGGGAGGGCAGTAATCAATATGTAAGGAGATCAGCTAGAGTGCAGTCAAAGACACCATCAAAACCTACGGAAGGTATGAAAACCGCCAGGAATACCTCCAACCGAGTTTGGATGATGCCTCGTGGTGTTGAAATCAGTGATGCTGTTTTGTTTATTTGTAACTTAGGAAAGATTAGCATGTAGTTATCAAGAAATTAGGCTTTTAATAATAAAATATGTTTTGGAATAGTAAGTTCTGGGTTTGACCACTGTGTTCCTTCCCTGTGGGTTACGAAGGAAGAAAGAAGGAAAAACCTGCCTGTAACAGGCCTGGGCTACTGAAAAGTTACCCGGGAAGTCATACTTCTCCCCCAAAACTTACACAGTTAAAGCTGAATACATATGATGGATTGAGGTTAAGTGAATGTGGTATAAATATTTATACTTACACATTCACATTATACATTTTTTATATAGTACATGTCCTGATAGAGAACAGTTTGCTATAAGGTACCATGAAAGACTAAAAAGTGCAGCCTTTTTTCAAGTTTAAATGTCAAATGCAAACAATGCATGATATAATTGTTGGGGGGTTATGTGGAGGGCTTATTTTAGGGCTGATGTAAAACTACATCAGGCAAAGGAAAAAAACACTTAATTCTGCACTGAATCTTCTACCCAAGTAAAGATTGACCTGTGGCCACTCTAGGCAGAGCTTAGTTTTTAATGTCTGGTGCTCTACAGCTAAATAACATCCCCAGATTATCTTAACTATCCCCAGTTAAATTAATCAAATACTGATGACCGTGACTTTGGGCATGAAAATATGGTGGAGAGGCTTTGGCAAAGAGAGAAGCAGATTGCATGTGAATGGAGAAATTCTTCATAATCTCACTGAATACCTGGGGAGTGGAGTTCAAGCTGATTTATTACATTGTTTTTCATTTTTACTGGACACTGATCGGGCTTAGGCTAAAGCAATCTCATCGTGATCTCCAGTCAAGCAGTGAGAGTGACACTGCTACTTCATAGGCCCATTTTTTATAGATTTTGTACTGCTGCCAAGCAACACGCAGCTTTTCGAGGCTGTGAGCTCTGTTGCTATATACCTGACAGCATCCAGAGCTGTGAGACTGCAGCAGAAGCCACAGCAGAGAGATGCCTTGAGAATTTCAGCAGTAGGAAGCGCGTGGCTGCTTACAAGATACTATAGGCTGTATCATGAGCAGACAGTGCCATGCATTCAGAAGTCCTAAGGCAGATCCCCTCTGATGATGAGGTGCACTTAGAAATGTAAGATTTTCAACTGCAGTAAATAAGAATCTTTCTCAGCTGCAAAATACCAAAGAGTCACACAATTGGAAACAAATGCAACAGAGTAGCAAAAGTGCAGACACACAGAACGTGTTCTTTCCAGTCAGCCATGCTGGGAAATTCTGAAGTGGATGTTAAATACGGGGGGAAGGGATCCATCCTTCAGGCTAGGGGTCATGGCATAAACTCTGTGTTCCCACTTCTCCATCTTTGTTCAAGTCATTGGCTATAGAGTTTATGCGAGTGAAGAGATCAGTAATGGAGGTTGAAGTTAATGTACCAGATTATGAACTTCGGTAACTGAGGACCCAACCCCTGATGCTTCCAGTATCCCTACCATGGCAGAAAAGTGGATAAAAAGCTGTAATCCCTTCAACATCTGCTGCTTTTTGTGTTACAGTTTTCCTGCAAAAACTTGATGGCATGTACTCTTCCACCCATTACTGCTTGCACAGCTATGGGCGTGTTTGGGTTGCTGACACCAGGACATGATGCTGAGACTGAAGGGTGTTTCAAGTGCAGAAGGCTGAACTCCACGTAACAGTACAATGGGAGAGGACGTGGCACATGACTGTCCTAGAGAAGTGCTCCGGACCCAGCACTTAGGCTTTCTGCTCCACTTGCCTCTGTATACAACCAGCTCCTCTAATTACCCCACCACCTCCCCTCCTCAAAAGCACTGGCTCTCGTATAGGTTTTGTCTGAGCTTCTCTACTACCCATTGTACCTGCCTCTTGCTCCCCTGAGATGACTTACAGAGGGTTTAATACACCCTGCATGTTACTGTGGCTCTAGTGCAGGACATTGAGGTTCAACTTAACCAAAGAGGCTGAGGATGCTTCCGCACACCCACACCTCTCTCTCTTTTTTTTGCCAGCTCGCTTGTATGGTGAGGGCTCCCCAGAACCTTTCTGGCCCCATCCAAGGTTGCAAGTTTGTGCTGTATGGAGAGGAGCCCCGTGCTCCAGCCACCACCTCGAGTGGGTGCCCCTGGGCAACAGGCAGCCAGAGGCAACCACTGGACAGGGATGCTGCGGAAGGAGTCAGGAGTGGCTGGGATGTGACTCTGACTCACTGGTACCACCTGAGCATGATGAGAGTCAGCAGCAGTGGGTGGTCACATACTGGCTAATTTTTCTCTGGGACCAATAAGTTAGTACAAGGAATGACACTGATCCTTCAGTTTGTGGCTTACAAAATAAATGAAGAAAAAATTTAAGTACATCGGAGGAGGAACAGGAATGGAAGGTACATATCCAGTATTGCTTACCAAGAAAATTGTGGTAATAAGACTGCATGGGAACCATAGATGCTGGTTCCTCATAGATGAAAAGCAACAATCTTTTTTTTTTTTTCTTTTTTT
>NW_009616406.1:31642-36667 GCF_000690535.1 Cariama cristata
CTAAAGGAGAAAGGGTCACATCTCCTCTGCACCTCCATATGTGACTCCAGAGGGCAGCTCCAGCTGGTGGCAGGTGATGGTCTGTTCCCTTTTGCATCAGAGGACTTGCCTGGTCATGGGCAGGACCAAAACTCTTCCATGGGATTTCTGATATTTCCCTCACACAGAGCTCCTTTCTTATTAGAGGCTGCAGTTACTGTATTTCTTTCTGATTAAAAAATGCTCTTGGGAATAGAGGCTATTTGTGCTGTGCTCTTAATAACCTTTCTACTGCTCAATGGGGGTGAAATGTCAAGGCTGATAAACACTATGAAGTGAACCCCCAAAAGACAGGCTATGCATCATTACTTTCACCAGCCGGGCTAGTTTGGCCGAGCCGTTGGAGTATCGATTCATATAACGTCACTGTAATCTATGTAAGTATGTGTGCATGAATGTTTGTCCAATGTTAGATCTATTTCTTTGGAAATTTAGAACATCATATGTGCCTTACCTTAAATTAGGTGCATTTATAAGAACTTAAAATTGTAAGGGTTTTCCTGTATTACTTAGATTTTTTTTTCTTACTGCCATTGAAAGGATAATATATTCTCAATAATTGACCAGTTTTTCTCAGCACTTTGATTTTCAGATTAATGTGGAGGGTAGATTTCTTTCTGTAACAGAGGGAAATATTTTATTAAATGTTAGCATTTTTACTGCTTTTTAGTGGGAAAAATGGGGAAGGTAGGAGATATGGAAGGCAGAGAAAAATTGATGAGTGAAGTGAAAACAATGGAGTGGGAAAGAAAATCAAATAACATGACTTAATTAAGACTTAAAATAGAAAAAAATAATACCTCCTACAGAAATATGGGGGGTTGGTTGGAATGATGAGTTCATATCGTGCTGCTAATTGCATTTTAACAGTAAGGCTGTAACGCACCTGAGTTTTATTTTGGTTTTGTTTTCTTTGCCTAGCAATGAAATGAAGTGGGTGTGATCACTTGTGGGAGCTGGCTTCCCTTTGTCTTATTTACTTAGCATATAAAAATAATTTTCAGGAAGAGCCACAGCTCTGGGAAACTTGCATCATTTGCCCATCTCCTGGATATGAATAAAACACTGGAAATAAGCTTTATGGAGATTAGGTGTCATTGTTTAATGCAACAATCTGTTTTGAACATCTTCAGGAATAACTACAGACTGTTAAGTCAGATCAGATAATATAGTCTATAAAAGAAGAGTAAAAGCACTGAGAACATGGTCTTTTAGGGAAGGTGAATGGCTTCTTCAAAGGGAAGTCCTGTCTCAGTACCCTGCTCAAGCTCGTGAAGGGTGTCAGTGAGCATGTCAACAGGCACACAGATAAAGGATTTCCCTGGAGACATAAGGTGGAGTTTCCAAAAGTTGTTGTTAAGGTTCCACACTGGAGGTTATTGTGGAAAATAAATTGCCATGGGTTTGGAGGAAAGGGTCATTTAGGGAGTGAAATCTGGTAAAAGGTTAGAAGGCAAATAGCTATCCTGAAAGGTGACTTTTCTGGATGGATACGAGTCAGCAGTTTGTTGGCTCAGGATCAGTGCTAAAACCAGTTTTATTCAGCACCTTCATCAACGAAGCTGTGGTGGGAGTTCGCAGTGCGATCTCCAAGGCTGCAGCTGGCACTAAGCTCTCTCAGACAACCCCGAGCCATGCTAATGGCAAGGAACTTCAGAAGGACGTCAGAAAACTAAGTGCAACTGTAAAACAGTGGCAAGGGAGTATCAATGCAGATAAATGTGAATGAATGCATCTGGAAATAAAATATTCCAAATGGGCCTCCTGCACAGTGTTAAACACAGAGACGGCAATTGCAGCTCAGGAAAGAGATTGTGGTTGTCACCGAAGTCATCAGCTCAGCATCCAGCGGCAGCTAAAAAAATGTTGGGCATTGTCAGGAAGTAAGAAGGAGGGAATTATGTAAAAGCTTGAAAAGCTCGCACCTTGAATGTGGTGTATACTTCTGATCTCCACATCTCCAGAAGGATATTATGTGGCTGGTGTGGAGCAGGGCAACAAAATGTTCAAGGGGTTGGAGCAACTACTTTACCAGACGACACTAAAAAGTTTGGGACTCTCCAGCTTGAAGAGACGACTGGGTTAGGGGAGTTGTGATCAAGGTTTATAAAAGCTTAAAAGCCAGTGGATAAGGCAAATAGAGAACTGTTCTTCGCCACACTCCACAACTGGGCTTGAGAGCACTTGAAGCCGGTAGGAGGCTGGTCTAAAAGAGAAAAAATCTTTACGCAGGGTGTTGTGAGCTTTTGCAATCTGTTGCCATTTGAAGCTGTGGAGGCCGAGAGTACCACCAGGGTCAGGAAAGAATGAGAGGAATTTGTGGGCAGCAGATCTGTACTAAGGTTCGAAGTGGAGTATGTGTCCTGAAACATCCTTAAAATAGTCTTTCTGGATACTCAGGAAGTATGAGAAGAACAGATCACAAAAACTGGCCAAGCTCACGTGTTTTCCCTAAATTGCAGTGTCCTTTTGACAGTGTTGGACATCATTAGCTTTACCCTACAGGTTTTTATATGTTCTTAGAAAGAAAAATAACAAGCTATAATTGTGATGCAAAGAATTTTTCAAAGTTACTCTACTCTTCTTCTGGACTATTGGCCCACATTTTTAATGTCAGAGTGGTGATGATTTTAGAAAAATTATAGGTTAACTTCATAATGCTGTGCTTTCTCAAGAAACAATACTTCCATTTTCTTTCTATCAGCAAAACTCTTCCCAGATGTTTCTGTGAGATTTATGCTATTCCAGGCCACATCAAATTACGTTTGGAAAAATAAGCCCCTTCTGGTTTTGAATGCAGCCCAGAATCAAAACCCAAGGAGATTCAAAGCTTGAACTTTTCCTTCAACCTTGAATTTCAGGGACAAGAGGTGTTCGGTTTTAAGGTTATGATTCAGACTAGTTTCCACTGAACTGCTCGCAGTCATTCTTAAAACTGAATTGCTCATAGTTTCACACAAAATACCTTCTCATTCAAAACAGCTTTTACTCATTTATTTTTTTCCATTAGAAGAAAAAGAAACAATATGCAACCAAATGCACTGGTGATATGGCAGCCACAACATCAGCTAAGGTTTGTAACACTATCCCAGCATTTCATAACAGAGGTTTTCTCTTGCTCCTGTTCATACTTGCGGCAAAACTCCCAAGGGTATCTGCAAGTACAGAACAGGGTCTTGAGCTGTTAGTAAAGCTGAGACAATGGGAAAAGAGATGTGATGAAGATACCAAGGTGACTTTGGGAACATTTATTCAGGAGTTCATCACAGTGCATGAAGAAAGCTCAAATACAAAATGCGCATAGAAAAGCTGGCATCAGGGGCTAACTGAATTGTAAAAGTTGATTTCAAGGAGGGGATAAGTAGTGGAGGGCCTTGGAGATGGAACCAAAGGTGTCATAGAGAGAAGGAAGCCACTGGAAGAAGGTGAAGAGAGGTTTGATTCAGTCAACCCAACAAGCTAGAAGAAAGGACAGCAGCTTTCTAGAGAGGTGAGACTGCTTTTGTTAAGGGCAAGGGAGGGAACACTGCAATATTCAAGATGAGGAATGAGAGTTTCTGCTCTGAAGGAAAGGATCTAAGAGCTTTTAAGCAGAAAATATTAACAATTTGCATCAAGGCAGAGCCTGGGTGTGGTACCTCAATACAAAGCTTGAATGGAAGATGTGTTGCAGGTAGAAGATTCAACAGCAGGCCAACGATAACAATGATTTCTGTAGTGATCAAGGAAGGTGATCTAAGGAGGACTGGAAGGGGAAATCAGGAGGTCTTTTGCAATAATCCTGAACTCGGGCTGACGTAGCATATCCACAAGGAAATATTAAGGACACCAACTGAGATGTAAGCTAGCAGATCTGAGGTATTTCCTGCTTAAATATCTGTTTGCTTTTGTCAAGCTAAGCTATGCTAATATGATGGCGTGGGCAATGTTTTGTACAGGTCTTTAAATTGCCATCTTTCTATCACCAACTTCTGACTCTTAGCTGAGGTACTGTTTACAGTCCTGGCTCTTCAGGGGGTTCTCAAAGCTTCACACCTTAAAGGGCTGGGGATGCAGCTCAGAAAAACAGGTGTTAACAGTTTCCAGACAATTTTTAAAGTACTGCAGAGTTCTTTAATAAAGCAAATGTTTAGTGTACAGAGAAAATATTGTACACTGAAACACTGTAAATTGTATTTTGAATACCCTCAATAAATCTTAAACAAAACTTAATAGAGCATTTCTATTTGTATTCTTCATGCAGTCTCCCCTACTTTGTTGCTGTTGTATATCCAAACATGAGCTTTTGAGCACTTTTTATTGCATACAAAGGCACTCCCTTCTCATCTTGCTCCCAAGACAGTTCTTAACATTTATAGCATGACCGCGGTACGTGTGTGCAAATGTCATCCATGCTCAGAGTTTGAGAAGACTGTCCCTGCCACAGCATTTCCTCACTGCTCACTAGCTTTCTGAAGCCTGTCAGAAATTTCCAGGGTCTCTGACTGTTCTCACAGCTGTTCTTGTCTAAACTGAAACAGATAAAGGTCTGGGACTTGGCCCTACCAGCAGAAGTATCTTTTGGTTCTTCATCAGTCAGGCTCAGGGCAGTCCTTAACTTTCACATTTATAAAGAATTTCTCATCAAGCAATTGTGGATGACCCCCCAGATGGATTCCCTGCAATGGAAAAAATTTCAAAGCTTCAGAAAGAGTTACCAAACATCTGAGCATATTTAGTAAGTGCCATATTCTATGTCTATGTTTTTCTGTGTAATCTAGCCGAGTTGCTCTATCCCACAGTTTTCAAATGTTTGGAGATCAAATTAGATTTCATATACTCTTCTCTGGCTTGCTTCCCTTTTATTGAACCAGAAAGAGCAAATGCCACAATACAGGATATGTGACTTTTTCTCCAATTTTTCAAAATGTAACATGTCCGTATTTGCCCTTCTCTCTGGCAGATGCAGATCCACAGGTCTTCCACCATCATACCAATGTTCATGGA
>NW_009616406.1:36698-46696 GCF_000690535.1 Cariama cristata
CTCATTTCAGGGAAGAAGGCAAGGATCATTTTCCTTTGTGTTCACAGGTGGAATATATCCATCCTTGAGTGAGAAATAAAGTGTATCTTGTTGTTTTGCAGAGTTTTTGGTCTACTCGATTCAGGTAAGCAAAACTTAGGCTGTTTTATGTGAAAAAATGTATGTGAAAAAAAGTGTGTGAAAAAATAGAAAAATTGCGTTACACTGGTGGTCTCTTGGTGTTGTACTTAACTATAATCTGATATGGTCCAGAATATATTATTTACCTCAGTTCTCTGCAATTATTAATATTCAGTTCTTTCTCATTTAGCTAGAGTATAGTAAGAGGCGTTTAAAAATGTCCGTCTTTTGATTTCTGACCATTCGTTCCCACTGGAATAATTCTGGAAACACACTATCTTGGAAACTTACTTGTAGTCTGGAATTACTTTCCATGTGAGAGAGGCAGGATTGCTGATGCAATGCTATTTTCTGTTACTTCAAAGGCTACCTACTCCCATTCTGGTGGTCTAACTCGGGTATAATTTGCTCCTGCACCAGTGGCATCTCAAGAAGGTTCTGCTCTCTTGAAAGGACATTTGGAGACTTAGGGAAACTGATGCAGAGAAGCTGGAAGGTAGAGGCTTGCTAGCCTTAGAAATGGCTCCAGATTTTACCATGTATTTTTGCTGTCAGAAGTATATTTTTAATTGGCAGGGGCAGAATCACTAGGGGACAATTCGCAGTTGATGGGAGTTGCAAGTTCCTGCTGTAAGTGTTGGAGCAAGGCGATTAAAAGGCTTTCTGTCCTTGCAGCTATAAAATCTGAACATTCATCAAACGCAGTGCTTTGCAGTTTTGAACCTGGCCTCATAAATCTAATTTCTTTTTTGGGAGTAAGATCTTTCTTATCAAATGTCTTTCTAGTAACCAACCCAAACCAGGCACTCAGTTCAGCTTGATGAGTTCAAATCTTTATGAGCCTTGAATTTGCTTATCAAACTGACACAAAGAATTAAGATTGAAGGGAATTTCCAGATATGAATAGTCTAGAAAAATGCATTTAAACTCACTCAAACCCTTGTCTTAATGCAGACTGTCTTAGGTAGCTGTACCCTTTTACACAGGTACAGGCACACTGGAAAAGGCAGATCTATTTGAGAGTACTGTTCTTCGTGGGGAACTATGATACAGCACTAATGTAATCCCCTTGGTTGTTATGTGCAGACAGCGTATAGACAGCAGTCACATGTGGATGAAATAGGTACTTGGCTTAGAATATTTTAAAATAACATCATGATAAGATATAACCAAAGAAGAAAGGTGCTGGTATTCTTCAGGGATTGAAACTCTGATTAGCAATTCACTGTAGTTCTGCCTCTCTCAGCCCCTTCTCGATTTTGGGGCAAAAAGAAAGCCCTTGTTAATGTGGTTTTAAAAGCACATGACCTTGAAATGACAGGATGAACCTGTCATTTCTCCAGTCTCCTGGATTCTGCAACAAGGATGGATGGTGTGAGATGTGTGATGGGAGGAGGCAGTGGATCACAGAAGGGACAGTGAGATTTTCTCTGCTTGCGACCTGCATGTGTTATCCCTTTCTTCCCTTTTCTCCCCCAAGTCCAAATGCAACTGGCAGTCAACACTTGGGTAAAGATCAGTGCTGAAGACACTCTCAGATTAAGTTTCGTGTCTACTAGTGAAGCGGGCAGTGATGGCTCAGGAAGACTTTGACTCTTCTATAAAAGCTCAGTCAACAATATAGTTCATTTCTTTGCCTCCCATCACTGATGACTGCTACTTATAATTTGTTTAGGTCTGGGCTTCCATCCGTTCTGACAAAAGCTCACACTGCACTACATCTATTTAAAATGACAGTTGTCAGACAACCTGATTTTGCTTATTTAAGAGAACAGGGAGAGGATTTTTCACCCATGTGTTTTTTGTTTTTGTTTTACTTCTTTCCTTCTCAAAAGAATTGGGATGAGCTGGGGTGAGCTGGAGGTTTATAGGTCTTGGACAAGTGACTGGAAAATAGTTAGTTTGAGGAAATGCTCAGGATGAAAGACGTAGAGGTTGTGAAGGACCATGGGCAGTTATTTGGAAAACATGAGTCAATATTGCCAGGAAGGAAACTGAGGCACATTGCCTAATGGCATGTCAAAGTTGAAAGCCTATAAAAAGCTGTCAACCCCCAAAACACTAAGACACAGCAAGCTGAGATTTTGTTAAATGATCTGAGCACTTGAGCATAAGAAGCGGATGCTCAGATAAAAGGATAAGCAGCTGTTTCTATGCAATCATAAATCAAACTCACCTATGTAGCTACCTGTTCATGTAATTGGTCAGAGATACCCAGAGATACTTAGTATATTTATCCCTGTAAAGTGGGAAGGAATGCATTTTTAGCAGACAAACTTACCTTGACACTCCAGCCCTGAGATTGTCAGTGGGAAGACAATGCCTTTAAAAATCCTGATCTTTTAGGAAAGTAGCCAAGAGAAGTAACGCTGTAAGTGTGATTTAAGACCAATTGTCTGAGATGTTTCTCTTTGTGAATGTCTAGAAGGTGTATTTATCACAGGCTGAGAAGAATTGTACGCACACCTTCAGGTTAACACAAGCCAGGGGGCCGTATGTGAGGACCGTGTGCAACATCAAGAAATTGGAAGCAGAAAAATAATCCCAGCTCTAGAAATGTTAAAGAGGGTTTTCAATATCAGTGATGTTGCCTATAACCTATCATTTATAGTATCAGATCTCACCATTTTTCCTGGGAGGCTTGGCGTTTTTCATGTTCTGAGCTGGACATTGTCCTTTGGAAGTCCAATCACACATTGCCCCTCTATTTACATTCCACATTTTGCATGACAAACCCTGACACCTATATTGTGCAAAACACATTCTGCATGCGCACAAAGCTCATGTTGAAGGGGTTTGGCAGAAATGAAGTATGTGAGCCGGGAAGCGAATGCCTCAGAAAGCCAAGATGTCCACAGACCTGAGGGGTGCTCAGCCTCGCTGTTCACCACGCCCTGCCCCAGCCATCTATAGGGCCACTCTTTGCATGGTAAAAGCTCACACATGCCCAATGCCCTGTTTGAAAGACTTAAATTGTCTGTGGCACATAAGCCTCCTCCTGAATCTCTCAACCATGGCTACCTTAATTCATAGTAAGGCAGTTTTGTTCTTGACAACAGTCTCATGCATTGCATGAGTCGGCTTTATTCTTTATTCAGCATTTTAAAAGAGGAAAATTGTGACTACACTTGGAAAAAGCCTGGTGCTTTTTACCTTAGAAGATGAGGGAATTCTGACATTATATGTATTATATAAATGGAGCGACTTCTGGAAAGAAGTTTAATCAGCCTCCAATAACTATCTTCCCATGTGGTTAATGGTGAATTGTGTATATTTAGCTCTTAAGACTAAAAAGGCAAAGCGTATGCTTCTAATTGCCTGTCCTGACCAGGAATGGCAGCTATAGTCAGTTATGCAAAATCCTGAATGATGCCAAACAGAGCTGAAGTTAAGAGGAAGCACAAATATTTACATCTTCTTGACTGTAGGCCTGAAGGTGCACGTGAGGTTGGATTTGCAAAATGTGACCACTTCTTGGTTTCCCAAACTGACATTTATCTTCCCTGGTGTCTAAGGAAAAATCTGGCTGCTGAGTTGAAGCATCTCTCTGCAGGTGAAAGAAAGTGATGCAGTTGTTTTCCTAAGCAGAAAAAAATAACATTATTTTATATAACACTAAAATCGCTTGTGATATTCTGTGTTCTTTAGACTAACACTGATATACCAGTGAGATCAAAGCATTGCAGTATATTTTATCAACTTACCAGTATCCCAAATCTATGAAATTGTATTTTCTCTTGTTCTTATTCAATTTATGATTTATTTTTCTCTCAGTATAAATCAGTTTCTGTTCTATGGATTCATGGCAGGTATTCCATCTTGTTTTTAAATATGCTATGTCTAGGACAAATATCTAGTCAGTCATGGGCATATAAAATATTAATCATATGTGTTTGAAGGTATGTTGCTATAGTAATTCCTTTAGTGTGAGGAAAAATCAGCATAAAGCAAGCCAGGGATATGAGAACAGTAGGAATTACAAAGCTATAACGGCACTATTAACACATTACTGCATTGTAATGATATTATTTCCTAACTATTCTAGTCCCCAGCTGGCTAATTTTCAAGATAGAGCTCTTCAGCGGGGATTTCATAAATGACTCCAACACAAAAGATACTTGCAATATAAAGAAGATATTAAGCAATCCGAAGAAAATATTTTTTAAAAGACAGAGTAGGCAAATGTGCAAAATATCTTCTGTTCATGACTTGCCAGATCCCCTCTCTTCCCTATTCCAGTGTGATCTACCCTGAGGGGCTGAACATGACAGGGCTGAATGGAGGAGATTAGCAAGACTCAGCTTAAAAATAAATGCTGTGAGCTTAGCACGTAAAGCTGCAGAGCAGGAAATCTAGGAGAGCTAGGAGGAGAAGATATGGAAATGTAATTTCATCTTGTATTACAAATCTAACTGGAAAATTTTAAAACCAAAGCAGAAAAGACATTGTCTCTGAGAGGACTGTAATTATCTGGGGGAGAAAGAAGGCTGTAAGTTATGGTCCAGTTCATGTCTGAAAAAAGAATGTAATGGTAAATAGAACTGATGAGGAATATGGACTGAAGCGTAGCATGAGAGAGGAGCTAGTGAGACATGGATACACTTAGCCTGTATTAAGGCTGCTAATCCTCTGGGTGTATTACTATTGCCTTCACTGGGGGGAAGGTAGGGTCAGCTTCAAGTAATCCCATTTTTAGTATTTAACTCTTTGAGTTTGATGCTTTCCTAATGTAGATGTTTTCATGGCGTTGCAAAACGTTGTGAATTGCCTAGAACAGATCTTGCCTTGCTATGCTCTGTGTTTTAAATATTAAAGCCTTGAGGCCCAACTATCTTAATACCACTTTTTCGACACATTCTTTAAAGAAAAGAAAACAAAAATCCCACAAGCAAACGGACACTGCAGTAGACCTTTGGATTTGTTGCATTGATTTAATGTCTGAATGAACAAGAAAAAACATTTATATCCGAATAGATGGGATCAAATGGTAAAGATCAGAGGGAGCCTAGCTATGCATCATGCACATCCTTTCTTTTTAATTAAAGACAAACATAGGGCTTCAAGAAAAAGAAGCAGCAGTTCAAATAGGTATTAAGTTTAATAACGAACAACCTTTACAGAGATGGATCATTTTCTCACTGTTCTGTTGTACAGCAAAGTGACAGTAAAAAGCAAGAAAAGGAAAACCAGGAAAATTTCACCTGTTAAAGAAAAAAGAAAGCAGAAAGAGACTGCTTGTGTTGAACATGCTTTGCAAGGTGGAGAAAGTTTTCAAAAGGAGAATGGGAAGGAAAGAGATAGGCCTAAAAAAAAAAAAAAAAAAAAGAGGATTTAAAAGGACACAGTTCCTATTTTGGTTTCCTTTGGGAAATGTGTGAAAAGAAGCTAAGCAGACTGCTTAATTTAAACTGTGATGGAAAGAAGTACATCAGGAAAATATAAATACCTAGGCATTTGGAAATGAACCATTGTGCTTCACCCCTGAACCCTTCTGGTAAGCTGCAACTTGCACCCAGATTTCACTTTCCAGTTACCTAAAAGCCAAAATTCAAATACCTGAAAAATTCGTTAGAGTTATCAGCAGCACCAAAGGTTTGTATAGCACAAGACCGTGTAGCACTGCAGAGCAAAACTTTTCAGCGCTGTATAGTGCCAAGCTTGTGGCAAGAAACTGTGATACCACAAATGTATGGCCTTTCCATAAGGGAAAACCTCTCAGCATCCAGAAGGTATCAGTTACTTGAAAAAAGTTTATGTAAGTGCCAAGCATAATTACTAAAGAAGTGGTTGATATTAAGAATTGGAATTTTGCAAGCAGTCCTGGCTGGTGAAACATCTGTGATCAGGGTCTGCAACATTCGGGAGGTGAGTGTGCACAGCATATGTGCATTCCTGTAAGAACGATATGGGTGGCTGCATTATGAGTCGCATTACTGCTGTGTACATATATATATTATTGCTGTTTATATAGATATATACGAATAGCGACTGTGGTATCTGTAAGTACCACTTACACTTATACATATATATAGTCACTAGATGTGAGCTGAGATTTTTCTAATGTTATGTTCTCAACTACTTTTTCCTCCAAAACTTTAGAAAATATGATTTTCCAAATTTAAAAATACTATGTTCTTAGATGATTCTTGTATAGAAAGCAGAACCTGTACAAGAAGCTATTCCAACCTGTCTTTCTCAATTACCTCCGTCTCTCGAAGTCAATTCCAAACGTCTTGAGAATGCATCTTTTCCATTTTTATTAGAGGACCATTTCCATTCATCAGGACACTGGTTTTTACTGATCTCCTGAATGCTCTTTTAATTCAGGATTCCAGTGCTGTATCTAATCTAATACTGTATCATTTTGAAGTAATACACTGACACAAACAGAACACAGGGTGAAAATGCAAAACACTGAGGAAGGTGTCTGACCAAAGCATACATCTACTGCATGTTGATGCTCTATTGGGTTTATGTTTTCCAACGAGCTACACTGGACCCTTATGGAACAGCTATCTTATTTACATTGCCCCTTCAAAGTCTCCACCCTGTAGGAACCCTCTGGAACTAATTGAGAGAAAACTCTGGTCCCATTGACAGCTTTGGGAATTTTACCACTGACTTCATCAAAGCCAGGATTTCACCTTATATATTTGTTCAAGGAAGAACTGAGCCCTTTAGCCACAATATCCCCGTTCCTCCCCTCTGCCACCTCTGTGGGTGCCCACGAATGCTTTCACTCAGCATCAGGCAGAGCGGATGCTGTTTATTTACTTCTATCCCTAGCTCAGCTGAGCGTGCTAAGTGATAGATGCGCTAGCCTGCCTCATCGCAAATGGCCTTTTAATGAACTAGTCAAGGATTTAAATTATCCAAGAACCTGGGAAAAAGCATTTTAAATTTAAGACCTTTTTAGGCAATTAAAACCTGACATGTTGCCATTGAAAACAGGCCAGGGAAAAAGCGATTCCACCTCTTGAGATTCACCACTTACAGGGAGAGATAATGGCATTTCAGGCACCCCAGGTACTGCAGCCTTCAGAGGGTGCTCGGATGTCAGCTTCACAAATTAATTCTGGCTGTGCGGCATCTCGAGTTGATCCTCCAGGCGTGAGAGAGTGTTTGGTCACTGAACAAACTGGATTACCATGTCTTGGGCCAGTGCCATTTCAAAATATGGGAGAGGAGGCGAGTGAGAGAGAGAGAGGGGAAGATTTTCCCGGCTGAAAAGATTTGTTTCACTAGAGTGAATAGTTTTATTTCTGGGGGTTTATTTGTTTGTTTGTTTATTTTTTAAAGACTCAATGTGATTTACTTCTATTTGAGAGCAGATCAAGTTGAATATCTTAATACTCAATATATGCAGTGTTTGCAAACTAGCAAGTAATCTGCCATTCCGAATTTGCTAAATATCCTGTCAATAGTCTATGTTAAAAAAATAATAATTTGCTGAGCTACACTGCTCTGCAGTAATGGAAAATTTCCACGGCCTTTCTACTTACCTCTTGTGTGGCACTGAAGGGCTGAAGCACTGAATAACTACATATATCATACTAAAAAAACTTACATGGTGAGGCTCTGAAAAAATACCTTTGCAAAATATTCCTGGTAGTTAAAAAAGTTGTAAAGTCAACACCTAACCACAAACATATCACTGAAATGCTCAATTCTTGAGTATCGCATCAAGGGCAGGATTGCTGTGCCTGAGCCATTCCTGTGCAGACCCGGGAAGCCAGGCTGTCCTTGCCCTGCGGTGGGTACCTCTTAGCATCCTTATGCTAGAGATTAAAACTGAGTATGTTTTTCAGCTTGGCTCTATCTATCTGTTACCAATGGTCTCAGTTTTTATAAGCCTAAACAAAGCATTTGTTGGATGCGTAGTTTCCTATCGACGCATGGGAGAATCAATCTTCCTCTTTACCGAGTTCCTTGCTTTGCACATGATCTGGCTGCACAGGTTGGGCTGGCCAGATCGTGAAATCTTGCAGGCAGCTTAGGAGTGAAGCATTGGAGTCAATCACTTGGTTTCCTGGAGCATAGGACCAGAGGAGCTGCAAAACGCTGGCACAGGCTATGTGAGTGCTGGCGAGATTGTTTTGTGAAACTCATGAAGGTTCAGAAGGGAGACCTGTTCTTCATCAAACCCGCTGCTGCTGAGTCGGAACTCTTCTTGCAATCTATTCGCCTTATCCCTTACAACTAAATCCACATGTGTAGTTAAGATAGTTAATGGAAAAATGTGAAGTGCTGTGTGTTAGCCAAAGCAGCAACTTTCTGGTTTTTTTTCTGCTTTGGAGTGATCCGGAGGAGCAGTGCCAGCTGTCCAGTGCCGTGAGTCCCCTGAAATGCATCTTCCTTCACAGCTATGCTCTAACACTGCAGAGGGGAGCAGGTTTTTCTTGCTTTTCTAATGGTAAAATATCTTTCATGAGATAACTGCAATATTCGTAGAGAAAAGGACACCCATGAAAACTAAACTCTTAAGTTCTCTATCATTTTTCAGAAAAATGCAGTTATTCGTAACACATTTACAGGCACGGATGTACGATGGTGGAAGAGGCATGTAGCTGGCTTGTGAAGGTATTAATGAGGAGACTGGGAAGCTGGTGGGACCAGAGAGAAGGCATGATGCTGGTGGTTTGATGTGACTCATAGTGGCTGTTCAAATGGAGAATTATTTGCCTCCAAGTCATTAGACAAATATTTGTTTTTAACTGCCTTTGCTTCTTATTCTCTGTTTTTTGTGGAACTCCGTTAAATGTGTTTTTTCCACAGCACTCAACTCTCATGCATGATAGTCCTTCTGTGCACTAAATGACCTTTGAGAGCTGGAAAGTGCAGTTTCACATGAAATAATGAAAAGATTTCAAATCATTAGTTACCCTTTTTATGCTGTCTTCTGTTTGGGCCAAAAGTGTAAACTCACTTTCTGAAGATTTTCCTACAGAATGCTAGAAAATTACTTTTTAAAAAAGCAATTATTGAAAGCAATTTGCATGCTATCTCTGACCCTCGAGCTTTGAAAAATACCAATGTCACAGAATCACAGCAAATGGAAAGATGTGGAGACTTCTGCATGGCTTAATATTAATTTCTACGCTGCATGATTTTATTTACTAAATTTTCTATATCTATTGAATTTTCTATTTCTTTCTACAGAAAGGAATATATTCAATAGTCCTTCCTTGCACTGAAGCATTTATAAATCTAGAAAGCCTAATGCTGTATTTCACCTTGGTGTTATGTCATTTTTGCTATGGGTACAGAAATGGAGGATGTGAAATTGGTCAAAATAGCTATGTATTGCCTTCATATATCTTCACCCAGGCCACAAAAGCAAATTGCTGGCCTCCAGTGCCACTTTGATTAAGGGCCCCTATTCCCAAAAGCCATTCCTCCACTTTTTAAGCTTGTACACATTTGTGGCTCTAGGGTTTGGCATTTATAAATGTACAAAGGATATTTTGTCTGGGTTTTGTTTCACCCCAAATCTGAATATCCATATCCTAAGAGGAGTTTGAAAGCTAAACGATTAAACTATAGTAATGGATCTAAAACACTGATCACAGTTTTTAAGTATGACATGAGAACTAAACTGGCTTCTAGTGGAAGATTCCTCAGAGTTTCTCTTGCCACTACCATTTTTACTCCCATGTAATGTTTCTAGGCAAATCTCACTGCTCTGAGACCTATTTATTCCAAATAACAATGATAAGGTTTCATGAATCTGAAAACCAGTCGGTTTGAACTGAGTTAAATTAGCATCGATGCCAGCACTCGGTCTCTGAGTGTTAGCTCATGGGGAACAATGAACTTATCTTATTGCACTTCAAAATTAAATAATTAAAAACAATCCTTCTCTATTCCCCCCTCTACCT
>NW_009616407.1:0-2522 GCF_000690535.1 Cariama cristata
TCATTCCCCAGAGAGACCCCATCAGCACAACCAGCTCATCTCAGACAAATGAATTTCAGTTCTTCTTCATGTCCACTCTCCCATGAATTTCTCCAGTTTAGACTGCAATCTGGCTGTCCAGGAACTACACTCTTCAATGACCACTTAATTCTTTCTCGCTTTCCAAAGAAAATGGCCAACAATTAACACAAGTCAGTCCTGAATCTGACAGTCACTAAGGATAAAAGGGCAGGCTACTGTCCAACCTCCTTACACAAACCTGATCTCAGGGTTGAAGCTAAAGGAAATCCTCTGCAGGAAACATCCAACCCGTAAGACTTAGTATTTCTCACTGCATTACTAAACTATTTTTTTCTATAACACTATCACTTCCAGCTACAGCCTCTTTTTCCATAATACAATAAGCAACTGGCCCTCCACTATTAATTACCCAATTAGGCTGAAAAAACAGATTAAACAGATATACTAGTTTTCAACAATTTTCTAAAATAAAAAAAAATATAAAAAGTACATATAAAATTATGCAGATCTTCCTTTCAGCTTCTCATTTTTACATCATATAATATATACACACACATATATAAGCAATAACAGTGGTCTATAAACTTTAAGATTTTGATTACTATATATTAAAAAGCTATCCAAATTTATCTTATTACCCTGCTATTAAGCCTAGCAGGCACACTTAAAATCTGTGGTTTTAGGGTGCTACCTTAATTAACAAAGCATTCAGCAAGTACTTACCTACACACAAATTTCATTTGATCAAAGGAGATCAATTTAGATATCTAGCAGTTTCCCACCTACTATCCAAATATAATTATAAAATGCTGAGAAGCAAGGTATCTTCTACATTAAACTAATTCTGGTTTGAAGTAAGAGGTCACATGGTGCATGTTGCCATTTCAACTGCATTACATACCATCTTAACATACATATGATTTTTTTTCCTGAAAAACATTTAAAACCTACAAAAATTCTTTGGTATGAAAAGCTCAGTGCAGATCATCACAACCTTTGGAAGACACAGAAAACAACACGAAACTGTGTAACTTGACTAAGCATCATAAAACACCTTTGTGATATGGACAGAACAGTCAATTTCAGGGCAGTTTCTAACACATATTTGGTAAATTTTTCCCATGCCAGCCCACTTCCAGTCAAGTCTTTCATCATTTATTTCCTCTAATTTTAAGCTGAACAGCTACATAAAAGCAGAATTTGTACCCCTCAAATGCACCTACACATTTTACTTTTGAGCTTATTCTTTTCTTCACACCAGCATTACTTGAAGTCAGATGATAAAGCATCCAGAGTCACTATTATTTAGTAAGTTAAAGAAATGTTAACTTTATGATTTTAACACATTATGAAAGAAATGTAATCAGGCAGGATACGACGATATTTAACTGAAAGAACTATTATGTAAATTTTTGATGAGGATTTTTTTTTTTTAAACCAGTAGTGATAAAAAATTAACAGGTTATACAATTTTTCTATAAAGAACACTTCAGGTGATCTAAGCAATTTTAAGTAAAAAATACTGAATATATTACTTACCTGTTGCGGTTATATAAGTGTGCTCCTTTTCTATTTCCATAGTTGCTTAACAAAACTGACTGTGAAATGTAAAGTCTTAACGTTTTTCCCTCCAAGGCCTAAACGGAAATGGAGAAGCTTAGGGGAAGAAAAGCACTAGACCAAATCTTAAAGAAGTAAAAAGCTGCAAAGGCTTCACTCACAAAATACAATACAAAAATAGGGTATTTTAAGTTATAATTAACTACCAGTAACCACTGAAAAGTTCCCGGGAAGGTAAACAGTGTAACGTGAGACAGCACCACCCTCAAACACATCTATCTAGGCCTTGATGTCTTAGCAGCTGTCAGTTCTGTTGCTTATAAAGGAGGCACCAGAATAAAAGCCGTTATTTTAAGGGTAAAAGCCCTCTGTATGCAGCTTTTTTTAGTTGATAAAAGCCACCTCTATCAACTTAGACTGTCCTATTCAGCAAAGTGGTTATCTATACAAGCATACAATATCAGTGTTCTAATTGCATCCACAAGAGAAATGTTCTTCGGGTGAACTATACCGATAAAATGGTACCAATTTATCGAGTTCAGACCAGCCTTTAGAAGACAAGCTATTTTTTCTTCCTCCCCTCTTTATATTTTACTGCATGTGTACATACAGCTGTCAAGCTTTCACATCTGTGTTTCTCCACCCTTCAAACACTCCTTACAACTACCATTCAAACTGCAACGGATAAAGTTGAACACTTCTCTTTTTCTGTTAACTCTTTCTCTCTCTTCCTAGCAGCTGCTATTCTACAAACCACCCCATGTCACTGTGCAAGAAATGGCATCACCCATCTTTACCTTATGTACACAAAAAATTAAGCAGCCCCAAAATTCCCCATACACTTTTTCACGTGTAAGATTTTCACAAATCACTTCATAGTCTTGCGATTACTACTGGTATTTGTGCCTGCTCCGTAAGAATTCAGGGGTTCTTCCCACCGC
>NW_009616407.1:2553-4080 GCF_000690535.1 Cariama cristata
CCGCCCCCCCGCATCCTTTGCTGCCCTGAAAACAGCTTACCGTTGAGTGGCAAGATTGTGACACCAAACGACAGCACTCCCTTCCCCTTTTCTTCTCTTTCCTTGTTTTCCCCTCTTATGCCCACTTGCCTACCACAGACCTGTTAACTGCAAATGATTCATCACAGGCCGTTGGCAATAAAGAAAATCTGGTTTAGGGCACGGTATCAAGCTGTCATGACCTTGCATGTCCTAATGTCAACCCAAACAGTTAACAGCTTTGTGTAATACAAAGTCCTCCCTGCCCCACACCGTTTTTTTAGATAAACGTTTTTTCTGAGTTACCTCAATCAATCATTCAGGAGTTCTCAAGTGTTCCCAGTCACTGTTGGTTGAGAGATTTTTTTTTTGTAGGGATCTCAGTCTAATCTGAGCAAACTACCTTGTAAGAAGAGTTTTATTCTTCCTAATGGAATGTTCCATCAGTTGTCTACCTCTTTGAAAAAGAAAACAAAGGACAAAACCTGTATTAAACAACAATCATGACTTTCATCATTTGTAATCAAGTCCTAAATTTCAAGTGGAGAAGTAATTTTTCCATATAGGACCCTAGTTGAAATTCTCCACTTACGGCAATACAATAAATAACAATGCAACTTTCATATGCTGTCTTTTTTAGATTCAACACTCTGCTTTGTTTGTAATGAGGATGATGGAATAACTGAGCTTTACAACTCCTGTTGTCATATTGATCAGAAGACATACTTTCAATTTAGCAATGTACCCTCTCATTAACTCAAGCCAACAGGTCTCCTGGAACTTCAGGATGCTGGTATTTATCACTGTATCCAAAAAAAAAAAAATCACTTTATATTTTGCAGCGTTATACCACACAGTACTACCTATCAACCACAGAACACAATTTGAAAACCTGCATTAAAAACATCGGAACAAATAACCCCAAAATTTTATGTTAAAAGAGATAATACAGTAAAAAACCAAACAGAAGTAAACTTAAGCATCTACAAGACAAGAACACTGCGAGAGATCTTAAGATTAACCAGTGATACGAATAGTACTTTTAAAGTAGTTCAGCAGCCAAGGGTATTTCCTAAGTCACTGAAAACCACCAATAAAATATGCTTAGCTCTGTACTCACCGCCACTGCATGTACTTTATCTAAAACCGCAATTCTACCCCAGCACGTGAATAGCAGCAAACTAACATTTAAGAACACACACTGCAGAAGAAAGCTTCCCAAACTTATCAAGACCTTACGTCTATGCAAAACATCCCTGAGGAACTTCCACACAGCTTACACGGTTTTTCTCTTCTCCCTAACTTTAAGCAAACACTCCCCATCACCAAAGCTTTGGAGACCTGCAAACACCAGCTGCTGCTCTGCAGCCACACGCAAGAATAACCAGGTAAGATTTAGCTACCCCTACAAAATCCGTGCCGCTCAAAGAAATCAATGGTGGAGCAACTCCGGCCCTCAAGAAAAGGCGTGACTGAGGGCCCAAGGCCGGTGGGAGCACGGCTGGCGCA
>NW_009616408.1:0-3484 GCF_000690535.1 Cariama cristata
TAATGAGGGCCATGGGAGGGCAATTGGGTTCTTACAGCTGGTCAGGCGAATTAATGTGAATTGCTTGGCAGTTCACCAAAAGCAGACCAATGAGGGATCTTCATAAGAAAAAAAGAGGAAAAAAAAAAAAAATCTTGAAGGTGGCCAGTCCATGGGCTGGATTTGTCAGATTTCTAACCCGCTGTAGAGGAGAACAGTGGTTCAGTGTTTCGGAGAGACACGGCAGCCGCAGGCAAGTTGCCTTTGACACATTTCAGAAACCCTTCTGCTCCTCCACCTTCGGCAGCTTCTTGCTCCCCCTCCCCTGCGTCCCTTTCCCCCACGTCATTTCATCTTGCTGTGTCCTGGGGGAGTAGGGGAATAGTAAACACCTAGCGAGGTGCTCTTCCCTTCCTCACTTGAGCACAGGGCTGTCGAGTTTCCAGCCTTCCAGACCGCGCTCATCACCAGGCATCTCAGAGGCGAGGGCTTTTGTATAGGTGACTCCTGGGAGCAAGCTACCTGATGGTTTAAAAACCTTCCCCTCCGCACCTCCTCCAATCCATGCAAATGGCAGAAAATCTGTTTATCCACTCAACCTTCATGCCGTCGTTCACCTTTGACCTGACAATTTCATTTCTGGGAAGGTGAAGAACCTGCCTAAAACCAGAAGTCACCTGTAAAATGCCGATACTTCTATTTCTGATTCAACTGGCATGGCTATGGCAGTGCACGTGCTCTCCCTTCCTAACATTCTCCATATGCTTTTCAAAGTGAAATACCATTTCCAGTAGGCAATAGTTACTGGCTAGTGGCATCCCTCTGAAATGATCTAGCAACATTTCCCTGACCTTGCGATGCCCTGGATTCGGGCGACGGAAAGCACTGGAGCTGCTGTGTCCCAGAGGGAGATGGAAATGGAAGTGTATCCCCACAGGGTAGGGGGAAATACCTTCCCTCTGGTGCGGTTTTCCTTCTCCAAGCAGTCCTTGCCACAGCAGACAGCTTCTTGACCTCTCCTTCTCTCCCAAGAAGACAGCTGCTCCCTTTATGTGGCCGTCCTTCAGGACACGCATGCTCGGGGGTATTTGGAGCAAGTCAGACGCAAAACCACATGCGTGATTTATAGATAGTATTTTGGAAAAGCTGAGGCACAGTACAGCAGTGCTGGCCATCTACCCGTCCACTCAAACGAGCAGCGAGTGCCTCCGCTTTTGACTTGTGGAGAGGCAGAAGGGTGTCACGGGCACTGCATCCCCCCTCGCGTTGCCACCCTTCAGCCCCTGGCATCAGTGCGATGGCCAGAGCCACCGAGCCTGGCTTGCTCTTCAAGCAGCACTTCTGCAGGTTACTGTCTTGCATTGCCAAAATCACCATCCTTTACTCGGTTGTTTTTATAATCTGCTTTTGGGGTACAGGTGTGAGGGCAAAGAGACTCGTCACATGTAAATAAACAAATAAGCACGACTGACTGGTTTGAATGGCTACACTGTCAGATGTGACAAAGGATTTCGCAGCGCATGCTGCAATAAGATCTTTAAAATCTCATTCGAAACCCGTCAGCTTCCCCACCCCACAGAAGGGAGATAACGAACAGCACATGCTTCAAAGGGACATTTTAAGGACTAAAAAGACATTCACGTGGGGCTTTGAAAATGCACATAAATCTTAGGTGTTAACACCGAGACCTCGTTTCTTTGAAATTGTGGTTGCTTGCAATGCAGCCTTGACCTCCCCTTGCTGCTACGGGCCAGGGCACTGCCAGCGGGAGGACACGGCCGCCTCCGGCAGCCCCAACCCCGGGGTGCCAAACCCTGCGGATGGACGGCCCCGCCAGCGAGAAGGAAGGCCAAGGCTTCGTTCCCACCACCACGTCCTTCCCCAACGCCGATACCGTCTCTTTGGGGAGGACGGAAAACAAGGGCAGATCTCGGGGAAGTGCAAAGAGATGGCAGCGGGACTGGAGTCAGCCTTGGCAGCTGAGTGCTGTGGCGGGGACGTTCTGCCTGGTTGTGGCACCGTCCCCGCCAGTTGCAGGCAAGCTGACGATGTCATGTTTTTAGGAGAAAGGGCTGTATTTTTCCATGTTCTGTTTTAATGCTAATCACATAAACACATGTGGGGAAAAAATCCCCAAAACACCAAACACCCCAGAGAGTTGAAGTTGCAAAGCCCGGCACAGGACTCACAGCCTCGCCAGCCCCCGGAGCCGCGACAGCCTGTGGTCACGTTTGGGTTTCTACGGGATCCCTTGCTCCTTCGGGAAATGGCGGGTGGGTTAGGATTTCTTTTCTAGCTGTTCAGGACTCACGCTTGGGCCCCAGGATGCCTGCAAAGCCTCGCATCTTCCACAGGTGCCCCACACGCCGAGTGCTTTGCAGGTTTTGCTGCACCCACTTCCCCGGGGCCTGTGTGGTTGGCAGGAGACTGATGTCTCCTCGTTTTCCCCTGGCAAAGGGAGGTGCGGCAGGACCAGGGCAAGTACCTATAAAACCATCCCCCAGATTCTGGGATTTGAGGGACCTGGGCCAGGAGTTTTGGAACATTTCATCATTTTTACTGTGCTTTGCACAGTCCGAGCGTAGCTCCAAGTGCAGCAAGGGGTGCTCAGCACTTGCCACTCTAATAGCACCCCAGGAACGAGGGCAATAACCAGAATATCGGCACGGAACAAAAGAAACGTCCTTTGGTGTAAAACCAGCAGGCAATCGCATCCCACATCCACAAAGGGGCCGAGTTACAGTTGCGTGAGCACTCACGTCGCCGGTATTTCCCGATAACCTCACTGCTTGGCTGCAAGGCCAGCGGAGGTTTTTCTCTGGGACACGATTAGTCCCAAGCTCCGCTGTACCCATGCCCGCAGCTGGGCGAAGCCGAGGGGCAGGAGACGATGGCGGTGCGGCCGAGCACAGCAGCGTGGGTGCTCCCAGCGAGGCCGGGACGCTGCCTCTTTGCCACAGCCCCGCTTGGCCTCATCCCCTCCGCAGCTTGCCACCTCACTGGTGACTTCGGCAGCACTCAAACGATTTATGCACCAACGAATACGCAGGATGGGAGTTTGCGATGTGTAACACAGACCCCATCGGCTGGGCGTTTGGTACCGGCGGTGGAAATGAGGTTAAACGCCGCTCTGGAGACAAGCAACGGCCGCTGGGCATTATTTAAGAGGCCAGCGTCGCCTTCGTCCGTGTGAAAGTCTTCTACCCACTGCCACGTGTGGGTTCTGTGCTGCCTGGTCACCTCTGTGAGATGCCGGGCTTCTGGCCAAAACCCACCCAGGTCCGAGGGGATTTGTTTTCCTTTGTGGCACAGCAGAGACCGATGCAAATCCAAGGCCCTTTATAAACGTGGATCCGCTCTCATGTATCAGACATATAGATAATCACTCGGGCTATGCCAGGAAGAGGAATATGAACCTAACTGCAAATCCGTCGGTCCCCGGAGTGGTCGACGCAATCTCTCCAAGGTCACGGGGTGAATCCGTCCGCGTTCCGACAACCCAACG
>NW_009616409.1:0-720 GCF_000690535.1 Cariama cristata
CCCCACGCCGGAGTCCACACTTTAACCGCTACGGCTTGCACCCGCAAAAAGAAGGGCCATTCCTGGAACGGCCAGCCCTTAACCTCTGTATCTCAACCCCTCCTCTGTGCACGGACGATGGGAAGGTTTGGGCTGTTACTGCTCTCTTCAGGGGCCAGAAGGACAAAAGGATGAAAATAACCCAAGAAGGGCTTTGGGTTCCTCCTCCCCAGCGCCGGTGGGTGCCGGCGGCCCTGGGGCACCAGGACCCATCACCCCAGACGGCCCTGGCTTACAAAGCAGCCCAAGACACGGCTCTTCCTCCGACACGGCCGAGGGCTTTCCCCCTACAGCGGTGGACAAGGCGTTACCTACGTGCCCCGGAGTGGGGCAGCTCTACCCACCCAAGCCAGGGTCTCCCCCAGACTCGCTCTGCTCGGGGTGCCTCTCCCGGGGGGCCGAGTGTGCCGGACTGGGGGGCATGGAGAGCGGGCAGGGAAAGGCAGCAACGGTAGCAAAGTCGGCCGGGGCAGAAGGCAACTGGAGGTACTGGCCAGAGTCTGAAACGTTTCCTTATTGCCAGCCTAAGCCTTGTTTGTACCAAAAGGGCATGAACTGCTCAGGTTCAACACTGGATGAAAGTTTCACTTTCGCTTCCAGGCAAGCTGCGGAGTTGGCACCATCTCCGGGTACGGCACTGCCGCACCACAGCCGCGGGCACAGACGTTTGATAAAGGCTCG
>NW_009616409.1:851-1081 GCF_000690535.1 Cariama cristata
GTTGCACAGCAGGATGCGCCCCAGGAAAGCCTCCCGCAGCCACGGCAAAAGCCCTCCTGGCATCACTCGCGGTCCCACCGGGCACCTCGCTAACATCCCACACCACGTGCACGGACCGAAGGGCAACCGCGGTTCTCCGACACCCCGCGCACAGCGTGCCCACAGGCACCACGGCCGCGCAGCTGGAAACCCCAGCACGGGGCGTGTCGGCGGAGGGCAGAGACAGAACG
>NW_009616410.1:0-17056 GCF_000690535.1 Cariama cristata
TGGGACACCATGAGGCTTGTGTGGGCCTACAAACAAGTGAGGCACACAACTGTTGTCAGTAATCGCTCTACATCAAATGTACGGATGTCAAAAATTCAGTGTTGGCTCTCATCTCGGAGAGCTCCAGAATGAACATACGCATCTTCTACTTTTGTTCAGCCAAGCAGATTTTTTAACTCACACGAAATATCTAAGAAGAAATCCCTGAATTTAGCATGCTGTCTTTCATCACTGAGGTGCTGGTTAATTTAGGTTGTTTGTGATATTATGATGTTTCCCTCAAGTACCCATTTAAAACATCTCTGAGTGGACATCAGTTTCCTGTGTTACTACTCTGCCTAGTCTCCCTTTCTCAGCCAGACCCGTCCCTGTACAGCAGAAAGCTGTACCAAAATCCTTACGTACTGCAGCAGGCCAGCTAGCATACATGAGAGTGCATCTGTGGCAATGAACTAACCATTGAATTTTAATGTTACCTAAAGATAGAAGAGCAGCAGGAAGCAAAAATAATGACAATTTGTCATCACAGCTGTCCTGGCACTGTTTTGCATAATTAGTAGTATTGCTTGCTATACTTCAGGTGTCCCTTTTGTGCTAATGGGACTCTCTCTGATGACAACTGTGCATTACGGGCAATGTAAGCAGAGAACAAGAGCTAGTCCCTGCTCTGAAGGCCTTCCCGTATTACTGGATGTAAGAAAAGAAGGGACTGAGAGGAATGCGCACAACTTACAGGCAGAGGGTTGTGAAATGAGCCACTGAAAATGGAACTACTTAAGATGAAGGACTCGCACTGAGGTCTCTTGATCTTGCTTCAGTGTTTTCCTTTTAAGTCCATATGATCATGGCAGAGATTTAAAAATGCACACAGTCAATAAAAAAAAGACTGCACAGGCCTTCCGTCCTTGAGTTGGGATGAGACAAGTATGTCTTCTCGTGTTTAGATGTGTACAATAGCTACTCAGTGCATTTTGATATAGGTAGCTGTAAGTGGCTCTTTCCGAAGGGTCGTAACAGAACATATATTTAAGAGGCCACATTGATTCATTACCATTTGCCGGTGAGATAATGTATGAGGTGAACATGAAAAATCAATAAGACAAGCAAAATGAAAGAGCTTGAGATAAACAGGGGCAGACGGAAGAAATCAATGCCATCCAGCTACTATGATGGTGAAACAGAGTCCATTAAGAGATCGTACTAAATTCGTAAGGCATGTATTTCAAATATGGGTCCATAACATCACCTGTGACAGTAAGTATAACAGGGATTGGCATCAGTATATTCACAGAATTGCAGTGAAATTCTTCACATACATAGCTAGTGAACATTCCCTCCTACAAACTCTCACAGTAAGTTCATGGCCATGCCAGGATGTGTTTTCCAGAATAACCTTTATATGTTTAGTATTGGGAGATTTATTGATATAAGATCAAATATTAACCTGCCTTTCATAACCTGGAAAACATAAGCCACATTAGGAATAAAGACATTGACTATTACCCTATTGCTGGCTGTGGGTGTGCACAGATACATAAATAGATAATGCCACAAGGGCCTCTGATCAAAACTGGTATTACGAATTTCATTCAGGCCACTTGCTCAGACTTTTCAGAAAGACTGTATATTGTCGACAGAAAAGCTGCCTGAATGTTGTCTCCACTTTTGCATCTGTTTCTTACGTTTACTCTGCTGTGGCAGTGGACAGCTTGGCACTGTCAGAGAGTGAAGGCTCTTCTTTCTTTGCCCGCTCAGGACGGTATCATACAGTACATTAGCAACATCTGATATTCAATGCGTAATGCAGACTGTGTTTTTCCCAGTATTTCCTCACTGACCACAGGGTCTCTCTCTCCTTCAACCTCTTTTTTTTTTTTTTGGGCCACACTATTGAAATGCCTTTCAGGAACATCCTTTCACTACTGCTCTATTAGAATTTATTAAATTCTGTTCCCATTTTGAAACCTCTAACTATTCTTAGTAAGACATAGTCAGACTATGGCTGAGGTCAAGAACGCATGATGTGAAGGCGAAGGTGTTGTGTTACCCTGAAAAAGAAAAAAAGGTATTTTCTTTTCAGGAAGCAAAAAAGCTCTGGTCCACAGCCCACTGAAACAGCCTAGCTGCTACAGCCAGAGCAACCCCTCCGCCAGCTGCCCAGGACGCCTGCAGCTGGAGGGCTGAGATGATTTACTGGCACTGTAAAGACATTGGAGACCTTTGCCTACTTGGAGGTCTTTCCTAGTGAAGGAGAAATTCTGAGGATATTACAATTTTCTGCACAGGTCTGCCACTGGTTGGTTTGTTTGGTGTTTTGGGTTTTTTTTTTTGTTTGTTTGCTTTTGACAATTTCTCAAGTAAGTGTTCAGCTCTCATTTCTTCTCACTTCTCCTTATTCATCATCACCATCATCAGCCCTTTGTAATCTTTGTCAGCCACTCCAAGCTAGGGTTTAACAGCTGAAACTAGTGAAATGTCCTAAAAACCTAGGCGGTGTCTTCCTACAGCCTTGCAGCAGCAACAAAACTGAATTCCTCATATGTATTATTTTCTTTTCCTGAAGCCCGCAACAGCACCGTTTATGCCTGATTTATTTCAATGGGGGGGGTCATAAATTCTGACAGAATACACTTTATGAAAACTTTGCACTACATAATAACCTTTGTGAATAATTAGACTGTGCTTTAAACCAAACTATTTCGAAGAAAAATTTTCAAGGAGACCCAGTTTTCATCTGCAAGGCATCAGTGAGGGTATTTATGAGGAATTCAGGATTGACACCTTTTCCATTTGTGTTAGAATGCTCTTTCTCTGTGCCCAATATTATCAAAAGTATTTCCAAATATTGCCAGCAACTTGTATTCCTGTAGTCACAGACAGATTAAAATTGCCTTTTTAGCATGTAGATGTAAAAATAATAATTTACCTAAGCAAGAGAAAAGCATCAATCATTCCAAATAGCTCTTTTAAATCACTTTTCCTTCCTCCGTTGCCTGAATAATGCAGTTCCTCACATTTTCATTGCTGTAAGCACAGCCACATCCCAATGTAACTGCATTCATTTCAGCTGCGTTACTTTGACGTGGTGCAACCCCATGATGGGACAGCACTTGCACTGTGAGATGTGAGGAAAAATCTGGGAGCATTTCCACCAGCAAATGCACTCATTTGGCAGCAGAGCTGAGATGTGGCATTTCCAGGCAAGTTAACGAGAGGAAAAAGAGCTCTTCTTTGCAGAAGGTGTATCTTTGTATATGTGTCTTGACTAAACTCATCTCATGGTGACGTTTGTAACTCTACCTATGCTAGATTTAGTATCAGAAGACCATGTGAAAGTCAGCTAATTGTACCTTTCTTTCTCTTACTTGGGGACCATATGGTCTTGATGTATTTTAGGCAATTGTCTGAAGATAAGAGGAATGAAAACTTTGCCTGTCATCTGTCCTATGCGCCAGAAGCCAGCTATCTGTGATATTTGCGATTTGCAGTCTCCCATCTCATGCTGGAAATTTTCAGGAAAAGAGCCAAGTCACAAACCGGCCCTTCTTTCTATCACAGCAAAAGCAAGACGTCACTCCCTTCCTTCTCCTGCCCCACGTCTGCACCACGCATTGGAGACTGAGAGGATGGCAGGCGTGAGTCAGTGTTCCCAGCGCTGCAATAACCATCCTTTGAACAGTGACTTTTGAGTGTCAATCTCCGCTCGGTTACTGTCAGAAAATAATGCATTGGCCTTAAAATAAGTCACCTCTCAACCTATCCCCATGCACACATACGGTCTGCAGTCTCCTACGTCTTGCTGGAGTTTACGATACTGCAAGGAGAGCTGTGACACGGCAGAGCCAAGAGCCCCGGGGCTTTTAGGTCAACCAGGAGGAATAAATCGTGGTAGACACGGGAGCCGCAGCATCCAACGTCTGATGTGTCCGTTAGCCTTTGTTAGCAGCTTTGTTGCTTGCCAGAAAGGACCTTGTTGCGAGTATCCGACTGGAGGAAGTTTCTCTAGTATTTTGACAAAATAGTCTTGGCCTGTCTGGATTAAGGAGTAGCCGTAATCCAGAATCACCCAGAGACATTTTTACAGGGTAGAACAGGAGCTCCTCCAAGCCTCACAGCAGCCAGATGACTGAAAGGTCATTTGCTTTCATTCTCTTTCCAGAGTTCTAGTGTTTTCACTTACCAGAAATAGACATTTGTTCATGAATTTAATTTCAAATGGTACAGAGAAGAGCTTTCTCTGAGGCTTCATCTCAGCAGAGCAGACGAGGCCTCACTAGTCAAGATTAGGACTGTGAATCACGATATTTATTTTTTTTTTTTGCTCCCTTGACTCAGGTGCAACATATTTTATGTGTTCAGGTCCTGGGGCCTGTTCTGCTCTTTCTGGACTTGCAGGCTTTCCCGTGGTGCAAACACCTCGTGCTTTGCGTGTGCAGCACTTCACGGCCACCATTAGTGCTGGGGAAGGAGGCGAGTGTCCCCCTCGTACAAAAAATACTGGTTTCAGGCTAAAGGAACTTGCCTGCTGCAGTACAAATGGGCACCACGTTGTTACCTGTGATGGAGCCAGGTGGTTTTACACCAGTAAAGAAATTAGGAACCAAAGACAAAGCAGCCTTAGGAGAAGAGACAGGGGAGGTAATCACTCCTCTTGTGCCCGTAACACAGTCAGGTTTAGAGTGCTGTTTACGTGGGGGCACCCTGCTCTTATCAGCTTAACTGGAAACCAGAAGGCTCCAGACTCTGTTTTATCAACCCTACCACATTTGCAACTCTTTGGAGGCTCTTCATCACACAAAAGTCCTGCTGTCTTTTCAAGCACCTCTGTGTGCTTTCTGGCATGTCCTAGGCAATCAATCACAGGAGTCCAGCACTCAAGCATCCGTAAGTTTCCTCATCTTTTCATCAAAGGCATCTTTAGGCAGCAATGTGCATTTCCTGCAATTCTTTGTCCTACTCTGCTTCATTTTATAGTAACAAGGGTTTTTTTAAGTACTCTTTTGGAAGATTTTTGCCGCCCTTTTTTTTTTCCCCCCCCAGAAGAGGGAGTGAAGGCTGGAAGCTGTAATGATAGGCAAGAAGGCAAGAAAATGAAGGGAGATGCATATGAGTCATTTAGGAGGGAAGTTTGGCACAATTTTATTAGTAAAAAATGGGAAGAAATAAGGAGGAAGATAGGAAGGGCATTGCTGAGACATATCTTGGAAGTGATGTCAAATCTGACATAAATACTGTTGTTTCCTCTCTTGGTGAAAGCAAGAGGATGTCTTTCCTTCAGCTGAGCCCCCCAGCTTGTTCACCCCACTCGCCATCCCGCCGTGGGAAGGCAAAGGCTTGGCAACAAGTACACCAGCCCTGGGGTTTGCCCCAGACCCTGCTGCTCACTGGTATTTGATGCCCATGTTGCTTCAGAGGAGAATTAAAGCAGCTCCCCCCTCACGTGGCAATAATCCTGTGCCCCCCCAGGCTCACATTGACATGGTGCTCAGCAGTTTTGCTGATGGTGCAGCTCTTGCGGGGCCACGCTGGTGTGGGTGGCCGGTTATGCCAGCTGTACGGCTCTTTTGCATCAGCAACGCAATGCAGAGCACGCAGAGTACACTGCTGAAAGCGGGTTAGAGAACTTTTCGCAGCTGATTCTTATGCCTAAAATTTCTGTTTGGAAAATAAAGTTCTGTATATACATCGTATAGACAATGTATTAAGACATCTCTGATCAGGTATAGTTTAGTTGCTACGTGCAGGCTATCCCGCTCCTTCCATGAAACATCAGCCAGCGAGGGGTTAGAGCAGGGTAAAATTCCCTCTGCCCAGCCTAATCGCAGCGGTACCCCTTGTGCATCGGGTCTGCTTGGGCAAGTTCGAGCAATGCTGTGGTGGCTCTTCTGGCCTTTCGTGAGAGCGTGAAAGTTGCATTCAGGCAAATCTCCTGTAAAGACAATACTCTCTCCTAAGAAGCCCTAGAAAAGAAATGCTGTTCTGAAAAGAAATAACGTATGTTAATTCAAAGATGCCATTGCTATTGATTTTTCCTTCTCTTTGTGAAACTCTCTTATTTTCCAAAGAGGAAATACAGTCCTTAAATTAGATCTCACAGGGATGCTGGCTCCAGAATTGTGAAAATTAATACACAAACAATTAAATTTGAAAACAAAAAAAAAACCAAACCCAACAATGGAGCAGGAAAGAAGTCACTGACATTAAAATCAGAGTTATGCAAATTACATCATAAACTCTCAGCTAAATTTAGGAAATTTTTTTATCTTTAATTCACTTCACTCTGCCATCAGAATCCTTCTTGCCCATTTTTCCCTGGGATAAAAGTCCATCATCAAATAATGGATGCATTAAATCCTCTTTCTATTTCTTCCTCTAAATATAACTATAGCAAATAATGAAGGGGAGCAAAAATTGAAGATGAGAAGAAGCTACAGTGATGGTAAGCAACAAAGCAAGCCAGGGCTTGACAGATTAATTTCATTCTCTGAATTACACTGATCTTATTTGCAGGGCCATTCTATGCATCTTTCTTTTAGACTGAAGAGTCCTACACAGAGAGAAAGGGGTCAAAAAAAAGGAGTTTTAATTTGGTGTCAAGTACACTGGATTTTGATTTACTTGCTTTTTATAAATAGCTGGACTCTTGCAGTACTAGCCTGCAGAACCAGTAAAGCTATCGCTGTGCTATTAACAGCCAAGCTCTCTGAAGCTACCTCATTGACAGAAAAAGAGAGCCACCAAGGAGCAGCAAGACATAGTGGCCTTCAGGGAACACAGCAAAATTTGTTGTATGAAATAAAGGGAGAACTGCAGCTTCTTGGAGTAGCTGGTGGTCTATGAAATTTTTACTCTAGGGGTATTAATGTTGTCTATTTTTATTTATTTACCCAAACCAGTTCAAGTGATCAATATGCATGTGACAACCTGGACCGTGCTGCTGAGGGAGGTAATGCTCACGGCTGGGATCGCCCTGCTCTGAGCAGACCTTCATGGCTCCCAGGCAAGGTGTTCCCTTCGCCCTGGGCAGAGACTCAAACAGTGTCAGTGTGATTGATATTAAAAAAAGTCTTGGTCCATGCAGATGTTCACAATTATCTAGAAAGTATATCTACAGCTGTTAGTGTAGCTAGGTAGTTAGAAATGTTAAAGGGCAAAGTCAACTAGCTGAAAATTAGAAAAAGCCACAAAAACTTCTGTTGTAATCTTCATTCAGTTTGTCACGGCTATGTGTTATAACATAACCAGATCTTTGGCCTTACGTGTGATGGGCTCAGCACCTTTTTTTTTTTACAGCCAGTTCATTCATAGAAGGCGGTGGTGCAGAAAGGGAATCGCTGTCTCTTTGGCAATAGTGCACCATTCAGAGCAGCGCTATACCTGTTCATTTTGTCCCCAGGAAGATCTCTATACATCTCAGCAGCTCAGCTGTAATTAAAAGTAGTAATTGATAGATGATTAAAGGCTGTATCATAAAAAAATTACTTGACCCGACTACTGTAGATTATTAGATTACCGAAGAGAAGGCACTTTCTAATAAAACTCTTCTCCTCTTCCAGATTGTTCCTGACAGCTCCTGTAATGAAAATGTCAAGATATCTCTGTCAAATGCCTTTGAATTAAGGTGGCACATTATCATGTTTGTAAATTGTTACCAAATTACACTCATCAAAGGGCTATTTTACTCCACTGATTATTTCCCTCACAGTAATACATCACAAAAAGCCTTGTTCAGCAGCCTTTCTGTCATGTTGTCAAATTCCATTAATCTTCCTTTGGCTCATCTGTGCTTCCAAAATACCTGCAGTATTACTTGCATGTCTGTACTATTATATATTATACTTGTCTAACACATATTAACTGCGCAAGCTCTAGACCTTGAAAGTGGCATTAGAATTACAGGCCCTTTGTAGGGGGGCTGAAGGCTCTATTGCCATTCATTATACAAAGGGATTAATTAAAGAACTGCTGAAAGAAATGGTTTAAGATCCTCTTCAAAATTATTGAATGTAGGGAGTCCTGCATTCACACAGACTGATTCTGGTAGACCAAAACAATTTCTTTTAGCTTTTTTTTTTTTTTTTTTTACATTTCTAACACAGCAAATATATCAAGCATTGCCAATTCATAACATTTTCACAGCCTGTCTTATGATATAGTTAGACAGCTGCATAACAAAATATGTATCTTTATATCATATGAGATAGCTATATAGATTATATAAAAATTTCACAAAAATATGTGTAGATATAGATCTTAATTAAAGCCCTACTTTTGTGTCCAAGAATTGTATGAACACTTCACTTTTCTTATTAAAAATATTCCTGGCGCCTGAGGTCAGGAAAAGAACACAAATGCTCTGTCCACAAAAAAAAAAAAAGGGCAACAGAATACAAATAAAAGAATAAAATTTCCTTCTTTTCCTTTTCATAATGCATGATCTGTAGATCAATCTCACTTTTTTTTTTTAAATCTTTGCACATACAAAACTCAGTATGCAAAACTGGCTCTTAGCAGCAGAGATTTTGTTGTTTACAATGTGTCATCTCTTCAGCTTTTACCCAGGAAAAGCGAACTCAAAGTAAGCATTGTAATGCTGGTAAGGGTAACAGTAAGGAAAAAGCACAACATGCTTTTTTTTTTTTCTATAGCAAAGTGGAAGGGGGAGCTGGGGCTCAGAGACACAGACTAGAACAGAAAAATACACTGTTTGAAGCATCCTGCTAGGAAGCCTCATTTAAGAAACTAAAACTTCACTTTTCCTAGTTCATCTGACCTTTGGAAGGAAGGTAAAGCTTTCTTCAGGCTTGAAGTTGACATCTATAAGCTACAAGAGGGTTGAACTCCCTTCTGTCAGCTTTCTTTCCTGTGTGCAAGGCAGCTTTAGAGACTTCTCTTGAGAAACTCAAGTTTTAAATTGCCTTCCTGTGCCAAATTTTGGACACAAGAAAGCAGATGCATCATTCTGTAAGTACCACTTTTTTATTACTGCTTCTCAGATTAAGAAGCAAGGGTATGACTGGAGTCAAACGGGACACTGGCTTACAGAGTGGGATGTAAGCAGGGTCGTCGAGGAGTCTGAATGCTCCTACTAAATAGTTATTCAGCTGTATAATGAAGGGTGAGGCTCTGTATGCGAGGCCCTAATGATACAGCAAATGTGTGGGTACCCTTGCATGGCCCCGGAAAAAAGTGTAGAAAGGTACATGCACTGTAAGTTCATAAAAAACAGTTTCATCATTCATTCCAGCTTACCTTCTTATTCTGTAAGTGCTAGGCCTGGAGAAATGATATAGTTGCTGCAGTACTCCAAGATGTGCCTATCTGTGCAGTGAAATTTATGTTCCAGGTTGTGGGCCCAGACTTGCCATGCGATGCCTGAGAAAAAATTTAAATGGAGATTATCAGAGGCAGCACGTGAATCAGGGAGCAGTTTTTTCATGCAAAAAGCAAAGACGGGGATTGTACTGTCTATCTTCCCCCATCTGGTGTACACGTGCATTAATCTGCGAGGAGATACCGGCTGCCTGGGTTTCACAGCTCTCAACACCTCCACGGTGGCAGGAACCTAAGCCAGTTCTCACTCATCGAACACACCGAAACAGCAGGGAGTAGCTGCAGTGACCATTTTTAACTTAGCAGCTCTGAGTTTCAAGCGAGACAGTTCAGCTAGGTTAGTGAGGAACCTGGGATCAATTTCCCCAACAGTGCACATCATGCCCCAATATATTCAGATAGCTACAGGTGCCTTCTCTTGCCCTAGGTTAAAGATCTGCAGAGGTTTGGCAGAAAGATTCAAGTGGCACTCCTCGTTTACAGTGTCAGAAATATTGGGGGGGTTTCAATAATATTATATCAATTCTAACGACTGCAAAATTTGAAATAAATAGAAATACAAAATTCACCATTTCAACTTGATGTGTGGGGTCTCAGGTAAGTAGCCTTTTGTGAAATCCTGCCATTCACTTCCAGACTAAATGCTATTTTACAGTATTTTCAATAGCCAGGTTGCATAAGCCATTTCTTATCATTGTCCCCTTATTTTTTTTCCTCTATTTTAAAGCATCAAGGAAGCCACTTGTTCTGTAGCACCTGCATCCATTCTGCCAGCACCCCAGCAGCACACAGCATGCATATGTATATAAACTGAGTGGAAAATTCCACTGAATGGGAGCTCTCACAGTATTCTTCCAGGCATATATCAGCTTCTACAAGACAGGGGAGTGGAGATATTCACTTTTAATACAGCAGATGTGTAGCTTGCGGGCCGCATCCATCGTTCACCGATTCCTGCCCTCCTTCCATATTCTGTGGGAAAGCTCCGTGTGAAGGCAGGCAGGACTCCCATTGCATATATGCCCATGTTTATGAATTAAGAGCCGTGGTTTATTCCTTGACACCTACTGTCCAAGGTCTGACTTAACTTCCTCTCTCAGTTACAGCTGTACCCCATAAGAGATTGCCCCCCACCCTCCTTGGCCTGCTTACCCTATCCTCCCTGCCAGTACCAATTCCTACGATCACACCCCGACGCACAGGGTTCGCTGCAAGCCACCGAACGCTGACAGAGGAAAAGGAGCTGTTTGGCTGGAAAGGGAGCAGCTCGGACTGAGCAAACGCCCGAGGAAGGGATGCGCTGAGGCGGTGATGGCGATGCAGAGCAGCCGGCGGCCAGGACGGAGAGGCGTCGTGTCCTGCTGGCCCACCGCAGGGAAGCTGAGCACTCGCGTGTGCTTGCTGTCCCCGCTTGGCTGACATTACTTGGGCTTTCCTTTTAAAGACTTGAGGAAGTTCCACAGCCGAGGAGAAAAAAGGCAGCAAATGAATCCTGTGTTAGAGGAACACTGAGGTCACTGAGATGTACATGTGAACTACTGGAAATACTGATGTTATGTTAAACTGCAGGAGCGTGACATGATCTCCCTACGCACGTGCACAGCAATGTGAGTTTGAGTGCTCTGATTGCTGGCGATCGCTCTGCAGGATTCCTGCCCTACATAAGCCGCTGCTTTAATACTGAATCCAGGCTGAAGAATAAGAGGAAGGGATCGCAAGTCCATAAAATAGACTATGCAGTAAGCATAGCAGTGCCTATTAAAGGCTTCTTTATTCTCTTTCTTGCAGTACAGATCCAAGCAAAGTATGTGCCTGTAAAACCAATTAATGGCAAAAGGAGCTACCAACAACATGAAAATGAGCTGCTTAAAAATCATACCGTAAAAGAGACACAAGCTGGCTGCTGCTCTGTGCTGTGATTGCACACAAGTACGCAAGCTGATGCCCAACTTTGCTGATGGGCAGCTGCAACCGAACATCAACCCTAAAGGAAATAACTGTACTCAAGCAATGCCATTCCGTGCCCCAGTCAATGCAGATGGTAGCGTGGTAAGGCATGGGCATGAGGGGAATCTCTTATTGGAAGCTGGGCAGCTTAGAGAAGAGGAGCCAATTAGTAGTGTGTGTGTGGTGCCTTTGCCAAGCACACTGCCAGGAAACACAAGGAGACCCAGGCCAACCCAGAGAAAACATCCCTGAAAAACAGCTGCTTCTACTCTCTCCACTGCTGTGATGAAGCCCAAAGCTGCCCAGCATTCCCAAGCCTCTTTGCATTTACTTGCACAATTTACTTGTTTAATCTGCTTGGTCATCGCAAGAAAAATGCCACAGGCAGAATCACAGCACCGACCACGAGGGATAAGATGGCACCAGCCGAGTCTCATCTACTGTGCAAAAGAAGACATGGCCCGTCTTCTGGTCCTGAGGCGCAGCAGGGCTCACGTCCACGATGCCAGCCCCATCCCCACCCCCAGAGCAGGTGGCCTGCTCCAGGCACATCTCCCAGAACAGCCCCTCAAACACATCGTGCCCTGCCCCTCGCACGCCCATTTTCTATGAGACCCTGCTTGGTACAGGCCAAAACTCAGATGCAGGGCACGCAGCCTTGGCAAGTGAGGTCACACTAACCTGGCTTGCGCTTGACTTCAGCAGCACTTTTAAGTACTGCATCAAATGGTAACCTCTTCAAAGAGCTGCTCGGCCAGCGTAGGACGCATTGCAAACTTCGGTTTGCATGCCTTGTTACGAATTTGCAAGAAGAATTACACCGTGGTCTGTTCCTGCTCAGACGGTTACCCTGCTGTCGTGGGCTTACCCATGGTCACACGCTTTGAGGTGCTCCAGCATGACTTCATGCACAGCCACAGATGCTTCGAGGCGTACCTCCTCCAGCACAGACTTATCCTCGGGCCACAATCCCTTCGGAGGTACACCAGCCACAGCACAGACATAACCACAGCCACAGGTGCTTTGAGATGCACCTGCTCTGGCGTGGAGTCACCCACGACCACAGTCCCTTCGACTCGAGCTCACGCTGGGGTTCCAGCCTGTCCCGTAGAGCAGCACACAAACTGCAGTGATGCCCTGGCCATCTGCCAGCTCAGGCACATCGCCATCGCTAGTATCAGAATGTCCCCAGGCACGGCAGGGTAGGATGATCAGCTGTACAGCACTACAGCGAGCAGCAAAAGCAAAAAGCAGCCACTAACGAGCACAAGCCTCTAATTTACAGTAAAGCAAGCAAGCCCCATGGCAAGCGCAGGAGCCTGCCAATTAATAGCTAAACAGCAATAACAGCTATGAATTTGATCTAGCACATTCCAATCAAATCCGTCATCTCAAACCCTTTGAGAAGAATATGAAATCCAGGATTAAACTGATGTAGAAAAGAAACACAAACCAAAACACCAGTGAATCTGTAGCAAATGGGAATAAGGAAAGGGATGAAGCTGCCATTGTTATTTCTGAAGGTCATCATTATTTTGGAGTATTACTCTTATTTTCACTCCAAGGCTGTATTTCATGGCCAGCAGCTGAGTGTTTTGCTGTTTGCGTGAAGACTGCATGATCTTCTGATACAGAGCTGTGCACCAAATTCATGTCAGTCCTACCTATTGTGTTAACAGCCTGTAGCTCGGCATAGTTTTGGTGAAAATCACATTTTTAATATAACAATGGACAAAAAGCCACTTGTCTTGCAGTCTGGCCTTCTTGCTGAGCTCTTATATAACCATGAGTTAAAGCAATGCTCTCTGACAAACTTCTGATATGGTCTCACTATATATTCCCGGCTCAAAATAATTACTGCATGACCCATATCATCATTCCCACAGCTGCAATATTTCTAACTATGTTTGACACTCAGCTGCAGAGCATTTCTTTTGCCCCATCCTTTTTCAATAATGCGAAAATGGAATTTGGATTAATCAAACCCTGCTGC
The DNA here is from genome assembly GCF_000690535.1 of Cariama cristata. Lineage (NCBI taxonomy): Eukaryota > Metazoa > Chordata > Aves > Cariamiformes > Cariamidae > Cariama > Cariama cristata. Next base: position 13,274 of record NW_009616410.1, read on the forward strand.
TCACCACCTGCAGCACTTGCAATTTCCAGTTTTCAAGGCTACAATGGCAACAGAAAAGGCTCATCAGGGCATGGTAACAAGGCAATTGCTTCAAACCAAGGGTACGAATATACTGGCCACATAAATATGGAAACATCATCACAGGAACAGGGAGGCTGCTTCACCTAAAATGAACTCAAGGCTAAATACCATCCCCTTGCAATTACTTATGAAATTATGTACCTGGGGATGGATGTGGGACAGGTCAAGGCTAAACGCTCAGAAATGTAGCTGTCTCTCTGCTGGGTCCAGTTTACAGGAAAACATATGGAGAGCACATTTGACCAGTGCCACCTGCTACTCAGAGGACCTGCCGATAGACAGAGCTGAGGGGGCAAGCTAGGAGTGAAACCAGCCCAACAACTCTGGACTTGGCTGCTTTTCTCTAATGCTTAGGAGACACGTCGGTTGTATTTATGATGGAGCCTTCTCCCTTTTCTCTAATCCACCAGAGGGGATGACAGATGCGTAAGAAGTATTAGGAGAGCTTTGTCAAGTCATAAATTTCCAGTTGATGAGGCAAGCCCCGAGTTTCACTTGAACAGATGAACTAATCGTTACAGCAACAGAGGAAGAAGTAAGGGCATTCTACACAAGCTTCTAGGAACAAAAATGTTCCTGACACAAATCAGGTGAAACTTAAACTCTTAAAAGTATTTAATGAACTTAAAACCCAAATAAAATTACAGTATAGGGCAACTGAAAAAAAAACCTAATTTTGCAAGTTTCAAGTTCTAGCCACTTTTTGAAGTACTCTCCATTTCAAGATGAAAACTTTTTGATTTGGAAAACCAGCAATTTTTAGATTTTTAGGAATGCTGCGATGAAACATTCAAGGGTGTTGAATCTCATTCATTTTTGAAACTTTAATGGCAAATGTACTTCAGCTGATGCCTTCTTATGGTAGGTTTTGGTTACTACAGATTGGCCCTTCCACATAAAATATCATAAAACCTTTCTCAGCTCTACTTACAATCTCAAAGTGGAATTCATCAGAAGTGCCTGGTTTTAAGAGGAAGCAACATTAAACTCTGAGTTTTGTACAACTCTTCTAAAACATCTAAATTTGTTTAGACTCACCTGAAAACGGGATTTCAGGTAAGCGAGGGGAATACTCCCCTCCAGTAAGGCAGACCTGTTACAAAACTTGACCTTCTCTGGCTTCTGAGTGACAGGTTTTTCAGTATGAGAGGGATCCTAACAAGCTTCACAGCTGGCGGTGCGGCTGAAGACTGAGCTACGTTTCTGCTCTGGCTAATCCGAAGGGAAGCTTCCCAGAACGCCCCTCTCAGTTACCAGCTCCAGATGCTGGGCCTCTGCCCTTCTCAGCCAGTTACGGAATGAGGATGAGCTCCCTCAACTATTTTTTTCAGTCAGGTAGTCGGTATTATGCAAATATTTCCTTATTCCCCAAAACCTTCAACACTGGAGAAATTAATTTTTGCCTCTTAGGAAAAATATTCCCCTCTCTCCCTCTTCTCTCTCCCCCTCTCTTGCTCTTTTATATACTACGTAATGTAAGTTTTCCTTCATTGCATGCACACAAAAATGAGCTGAGGATCTGTTGCACTGCATCTCCACAGATCTCAGAAGCTCTAAGCTAATTTATACTAGCTAAAATTCAAGCTCTGGTGGATGATAAAACTCCTCCTTAAATTTAACAACAAATACATCCTTAAGACAAAAGATTGAAACTGTATTTGAAATTGAATAAATATCTTTCCTCTGACAGCCTACTAACAGGAAAAAGCAGGAGATCATGAGAGTTTATCTCAGTCATACAAAAACCAAGAAAAAAGTCTGAACTGATGCTTCCCTCCCAGCATATGCACACAGACACACGCTTATGCTTACGCACAGACACTGGTACCCGCTTTTCGTAACAGAAGGACTTCACATGAGACGTGCATATGAAAGCTCCACAGACTTGCAGGTTCAGGGTAAACATATTTCTACATGGATATGCCTGGCAGCACTTTCAAAGATTTCATTTGTTTCAGCCAAGTACAAAAAGAATATTACACATTTGATATTTGTGGTACATGGTGTCACCTGTTACAGTAAATGCATTTCAAGCTGTGATTACAAATGCAGCCATCTCCTCCAGGGTTTAGTGTTCCTGTCTATATAGCATTAAAAAATTTATCAAAGTCCTATGTGTGTAATCTTTTATAAATAATTCTTGCCCTGCAGGTTATTTAACTCAGAACTGCCCTCTGCAATTAGTGGTCAAAGAAGACAAAGTAGGAAGCGACCTGTTTAAGGGAGCAGCACTTGAAGTGCATGTACTCTCCTGAGTAACTGATTCCCATAATTCTTTTCATTCAGTATCCATTGCATTATTTGTAAACCAGGCAGACTGACACAAGAAAACCTCCGATACATCCCCGGGTTTGTCTGACCGTGAAGTGACACACGGATAGCGATAACGATATATATGCATACTTACGCATGTATAAATCACTCTTGCTCCACACCAACCAAACTAAAGCGATTTACAGCAAATTAAGTTTTGTTAAATATTTGCAAGATTATGGTAATAAGTAATGCTAAGGTCGTATTTTAAAATTTAATAAGTAAACAATTCTCACAGCAACTGCATGACTAACCTTCACATGCAGCTATTGCTGTTGTGGGCTTCGGTACCTAATTGCCATTTCCTTCACTGTGCGCTTTGACTCTGCAGGAAGCATCTCATTTGGATATAAGAGAACAATTCCTTCCTGGATGCCAGGATATGAGCAAGACACCATCAATTAAGATTCAAAAGGGTTCCTTTTTAACAGTTTGTGAAGGCTCCAAGACCAACAGAATAGTTTTACCTGAGGTGTGTGGAGCGAGGTCTTACATTCTCTGATTTCACATGGGTTAGCTTTTATTTGTTTTTAAACATCCTAGCTATTTTAAAGACTATTTTTTCAGGGTTTCTTTAAAGCATATTTTCAAGCAAGGCCTGGTAGAGTTTGGACAGTTTTATTTGACAAGTTCAATTAGCTGGAGCTATTTTAGTGGCGATCCATCTGTCCTTTAAATTAGCAATCCAAAAAGCCTTGACAGATGTTTTGCAGTCTGCTTAGTAAGAGGAAACCCTTGGCAACATACTCCAAGTGCTGTAGGTCTCAGTCCCCACCAGGACCAGAAAGAAGGGAATCTTCCACATTCTGCAACGAGAACCAGCACTGGCAACAGCATTGGGAAATTCGGAAGTTTGGGCGCAGCCGCTAGCCATTTCAGCTATATAAGCCAACTGGTAAAATCACAAGATGCAAAATTCAAACTACACAGCCAGATTTCCCCACTATTTCTGTATGTTTACAAACCACCACAAAGGGAGACTTTAGAAGTACATATGGCTTAGGGACTTAAAATATATAAGGCTTATACATGACAGAGGGACTTCAGCAACATTTTGGGGCAGAATCAAAAACAGCCCTGCCAGATGCAGGGTAAAGAAAGAAAGGAATGGCTGCACCTACTTCAACCAACCTGAGCAGTTGCCCATTGATACCCCCCATTTCTAATATGTCTTCAGGGCAATAACTATGGCTCCTACAGGCCACGTGCTTTTAAGGCGACCTTTCAAAACTTACTGCTGCAATCATAGCATTCACATGGGTTCTTCAAAGCAAAGCTACAGCAGGGGAAGGTAGGCAAGAGCAGGGGAGCCCCGTCCAAACAGGCTTGGCTCACACAGGAGGACGAACTGCTGTCACATTTGTGTGGGGAATCAGGCAATGGCACCAT
>NW_009616411.1:0-12003 GCF_000690535.1 Cariama cristata
AGAGAGCATCTGCCACCCGCTTTAAGCGTTGTCTGAACGGTGACAAAACCTTAATCCTCTGAATGCTAAATAGTCATCTCCAGATGTCACAATGGTTTCTTTGAATAAATACCGTCAATAAACTTTAAAATGTCCCAAAGTAAGTCTGTCCAAAATGGGTGCCACCACATTTTATGGAAGTGCCCTACATATAAACCAAGGACACCTGACATACAAAGTGATATAAAAATACAAGCTGACTTGTGCTTCTAAGTATTTCCTGCCCTTTTAAACTTTGCACTTGTTCATTTATGTCAACAAATATTGAGGTGAGCCAGCTGCCGAGGTGAGAGGATTCATATAAACCCCTCACAGATGTTTGCTAACTTCAGATACGAGCTTTATTATCTACAAGTCATTAATCAACCATCAACAAGTAAGTGTTATGGAGTCCCAGTATTAAGGTTCACTGCCAGACGAGAATAATGGATTTTGAGTCTGGCTGTGTCTATAAGAAGAGGAACTAAGAGCTGAGACAGGTCTGAGATAAAACATTTGGATGAAATTAGAAAATATGAGCAGTCATTTTCTTGCTCTTCAGCTCGCCTTAAGAGAAAGCACTTCACAAGAGTTAAGCTTTTACACGACAAACCAAGTGGAAAGTTCAAACTCATCCATCAGTTTGGTGATGAAGAGGAATGTGTTTTGCACAGCCAAACAAGGAAGTCAGGCACAGGTGAGAATTACTGCTCCTGTGAACAATAATTAACACCATCCAAAGTGTTAGCCTCTAACTGATAGACTTTGAAGCTACAAAATCACCTGCTCTGGCTCTGGGGTCCTCACACTTCACCCAATGCCTCTCACTAAGGCCACAGACTTCAAAACAACAGGAGTAGCTAAATTGTTGCACGCCACAGGCAGAGGACAGACGTGACTGAGACAGCATCCATCGGCTGTGAAAGCAGCAGGGTCCGTCGGGTAGGTAAAGTATTGCCCTTACTGCAGAACAAGGCAACATCTTACCCTCTTCAGTCCTCTCCACCACAAAGTTTCTGCAACCTGGCCTTACAAAAAAATCCTTCCACAAACCAGACCTGGAAATCATTCTGATCTGGGCTATAGAAGCAAGACATATTTACACTTAAGAAAGTGTAAATATTGAGTGTGTATCCCACTCCGTGTCTCTCCAGCCATGTCTGACTTCTGATACTTACAGAGCAGGCAATAAAACAAACAAACAAACAAAAAAGTAGAAGAAAAATGTTCATGTCTGAACCCTAGCAGGCAAAAGACTGAAACATAAGCATTGAATACAGTTCATTCTTTTAATATCAAGGAGTAAGTTCTAAGACAGCTTGAAAGGAAGACATTATGGAGACATAGGTGCATAAACTGCAGGAAATCCTAAAGTCCAAGGGCTGAGAGATCCCATCTCTTGTCCCCTGTACTCTCCAGTTATTGCTAGTCCCCACAGTAAGAGTCCATTTCTAACTTCACGACCTCAGTTATCAATGCGTCATCTATGCCCAAAAGGTGGGATCACAATTATGAACGTAGTTACAAGTACAATACAGAAATAATAGTAAATGAAGAATAAATATGGTAGTACAGACAAAATAACAATTTTAGTATTCTCATGAAGGGGTTACAAAATACCCATTCATCTTATTTTAAAGGCCTGGAAACAAAGTCAGAGAGAGGTCACAGAAGAAGACAGAACCAGAACACATGTTGCTGGCTCTCAGTCCTAGGCTCAGGTCGCTAGACTACAGAAAAAGGTGCAAACGTCTTTAGGAATTCATTTCGAAGTTTCCTCTTTTATGTCATAGCCAGCAAAAAGACCTGCAAGTAGTTTCAACTCATTTTCCTTTCCTATTTTGCAACTCTGATGTTTTCACAGAACACTTTCACAAGTTTCCGAAATACTGTGGAATTCTGTATGATGACAAATATGAAACCAGGTATTAGTTAGATCAAACACAAAAAAACCTTCCAAAGCTCACTTACTGATTACTTAACACACCACAGAGTAGGAAAAAATATTCCTTGCAAAGCCATACTTTAATTTCCCTGAATCATGTTTCTTCATAAAGAGCTCTACACAGCTGGAAGCATTAACAGCCTACCAGATGGTTCACTTCTCGATAAACACTTATGTTTTCTAAGTTTAAAGTCTAATGAACTGCAGTGCAGGAAGACAAAAGTTATGCGTGCAGAGTGGTTCAAATGGCAGGTCACGGCCGGGGCTGGACAGGGGACTAGCTCCATAGGAACTCCCATTCCTATGGTAGCTTTACACTGGGGTAGGGAGGGAGGAAGAACAGCTGATCCTGGCAGAAGATGAAGACAAAAAATGCTGAATCCTTCACACCCACATATTCAGCCTGACAAGTGCTAATGCTGGATGGGAGAAGGCAGTGACCACCAGATCCTGGCCCACAGCATTGTCCTAAACCAGCAGGTGCTTCCAGAGCCCCAGAGAGCCTGTACCATGCAGCAGTCCATGACAGAAACTTCGCTCAAATTAAATTGTGTTTGACAACCTGGTGTGGACAATAGCTCAAAAACATTTCAAATTTTGGGCTGAGAAGCTGCAAAAGAGTACAGCCAGCAAAACTCACTGACTCACCTTGAGACCGATCTAGATCTGTTAAGTGCTTTGACAAAGATCAAAGATGGTGCAGACTGGCGTCTTTGGGCCAAACTCTTCATTTTCTGATTGGAAAGAGAAACACAATGAAATCAAACATGAGATTCAGAACAATAACTGCATGCATACAGACTTGTTGCAGTCAGACTCCAATTTCAGGCCGTGGGAAAAAGGCTGAGTTATTGCCATCAGCAACCCTGGAGGGGGAAGACGGTGGTAAAATATCACATATTGAGAAAAACAGGAGCACAACCAGAAAGCCAGTGATAAAGAAAAGCTGGTAGTTAGGGTCTATACACAGATACCTGAGGTGCACTGCACACATGAAATAAACACCTAGAGCCTGTCCTCAGCCACTTTTGGTCCCTTAATAATCTCTTGTGCTTTAAATTTCTCAAATATCCAGATGGTGGTTCAAAGTTCAAATGCTTCATACATTTCTGTGTCAGGTCTGACATTTACCATAAATTAAGGTTTGGATTCTAGCCACCTAACCTTACGTGCTACACTGAGCTCCCTTTTTTTTTTGACAAATCTTTAGAGATGAGGGCATTTTCCTTCCCTACTAATCTAGCTGGAGCATTATGTCTTGTCTCTCAGTAGTCGATAATGACATTTTTTTCACTCCTGATTATGTACGGGAAAAAATAGGAAAGTGAGAGGCAGGGCTGTTCTTAGCATGGAATTAGGAAGGGAATGGGAAAAAGAGACACTTGAAGACAGAGAATGCAGCAGGACAAAAAAAGACAAAGCATAGGGAAGAGATGAAAGTGTCAGTAGTTACCAAGGGAGCATGGATTCCCATTCAGTGAAGTTGAATACTACAATAAAAACACTGAGCAAATAAAGAACACTCTTTTCCCTAGAGGTAGAAATTTTCAAAAGCACCCACAGGTGACAAACCCACACATTTCCCTGAACACAGATGTCTTCACCACCGTATCTTCTCTCTCCTGCAGCCAGAAGCAGAAGTAAGGAGTCCTGGCCTTAACTTTGGAGCCGCTCTCTCGAACCGGTTGTGCAGCCTGCTGCCAAGGTGCATGACCTCTCCTCTCAGTGACCCTCCACCAGAAGGATGGTTGTTACCTTATTTAGCTCAGATATTTTCCAGAATAAAGTGGTGAACAAAAGGACCGGGGTCGAACTCCTCGTGAGACCCTGACAGGACAGTATCCAGTGCTGGGGTGGACCCTTGCAGCAGCCTGGTAACCGCTGAGAGGCCACAAACAGGTGAACCTTTGACAGTCACGACATCTCTGTTCTCTGCTAATCGCAAAGCATGACTTTCTTCCTTCATACTAAAAATAACCACTGACTACCAGGAGCAAATATGTTAGGGAACAACTGATTCTTCTGCCAATGTCTGTGCTGGATGTGGTACACGTTTTGTTTGGGCAGGTGTGCAGTGTGCTCCCCTTGGAGAAATTAAACTCCACAGTACTACGGGTGTTACTTGCTTTTGACAAGTGCATTTCCTTTACTCATTGCAGTGCATTTGTTATTGTGTCATTTTTTGGGTTCCCCCTTTATTTCTGTAGAGCATACTTGTTTGTTTTGTCAGATACTCAGTTACAGCTATTGTGCAACAATTGTTATAAATTCAACTGTGTGATTTCAATTCACCTTTAAAAATTATCCCCTCTTTCTTTTATCAAAAAATAACCTTCTCCAGACGATAAATTAAGCCTGGGAACATTTAGCTGTCTTCGATCGGACTGTAACTGGATAATAACTTAGTAGATTACTAAGAAAATAGATGCCCATTTTTGCTAGTTTTGAGAAAAAAAAAAATAAATACTTTGCTAAATTTTTCCAGTGAATGAAATCAGTATGTCTTACTGCTAGCAAATCTGAAAAGCTGTTAGCAGTTTAAAAAGTAGCATATTTACAAATATGAAGGCAAAAAGAGACCTGTGTAACAACGCAGTCTAACATCCTATGGAAGACAAGCCACAGATTTCATGCAACCAGCAGATTTTGGGAGTCTATATAAGCATCAACTCCCAATTGGAAATTTACTGCAAGTCTCATTATTGGGCAGAAGGCTTTCAGGGAGTGGTTAAAACTAGAGCATCTCAGCTCCTGCAAATGCAGTGGTGGTTTGGTTATGTTTTCAAAGAGATCTTAATTCCTTTGACTTCTCAGGTCTGAAAAGGAAGCCACTGAAGAAAAATGCAGCACTTTAAAATCTGTCAATTGTGGTCTTTTTTTTCATGTTTGGGTTAGCAGCGCTGAATAGTGCCTGTGGCAGTGAGATTCTAGTCTTGACTGAAATATCTGAGGACCAAGGTAAAGATTAGGACTACAGCAAGTTTACTAACTGGCAGAGAGTCACAGAATAGTTCACGTTGGAGGGGACCACAAGAGGTCTGTGGTCCAACCTCCCTGGACCTGCTGAGAGCAGGACCCATCCCAGCAGGCTGCTCCAGGCCACCTCCAGTCCAGGTCTGTCTTATCTCCGAGGACGAGATGCCACAGCCTTTCTGAGCAACCTTGTAACACAGGTATTAAGCAAAGCTTAACAAAACAGAGCCTTAAAACACAAAAAAGATCACTGATGAGATTGGGAAAAAGGAAAATTTTCACAGCAAGAGCGAAGGGAGTCAGGTCAGCTGTATGCAAATAAAAACATTACACAGAGACATTGACCACAGACAGAAAGGGGTTTTTTGTATTTATTTTGCTATGCGCAGAGTTTGGGAAGAGAAAATAAGTAACTGTCATGATAACTTGAATTGATTTACTTTGAGGAGGAGGAGGACAAATTCATTTTTGGCTGAGTTGGACCCAGATGCCTGCTCTCCTCAGTTTCACTGCGTTTACGAGTGCAAGGATGTCACCCTGGCAATGCGGACAAGAGGAGATACATCCCGGACAGCTGTAGTGAGAGTAGATGTTTGGGAGAAAAAGGAGATGCAATGACCAATTATCCAAGCATGGAACACAGAGAAGCATTTCTCAACATGTGTCCCACATCATAACCTCCCATTTTTTCATGTAAATATTAGAAAGGTCAACACAGAAAGAAATCCTCATACTTGCTGGCTGAGTCACACCCATGTGAAATGTATCATAAAATCAGTATCCATAATGAATGTTTACAGTGTGCCAGATGCAAAGATCATAATCTTGTATCAGTGAAGTCAAACTAGAGTTATTTTTGCCTTCCTCACGTTCAAAAGTTTGAGTTCCCGCCTCCCCCTCCCCTCTGATTCAGGTTTAACTTCATACTTTCTGCATTTCTGTTGGTGGTTGTCTTGACTGCCTTTTTAACAGAAACAAAAAAGTTTTGCTTTTTCAGTTGTTGGACTGGTGGTAGTATTTGGCCAGTTTCTCATCTGGTATAAACAGAACATCAGGCTATAGATTTCAAAAGAATGAATTTCCACCAGATAATGATCAGACCTACACTCTGAAACACTGTTTTGTAAACCGTGATGCTAGGTGGTTTCTGAGCACATCAGCCCACCATGCTGAGGACAGTAACCTTGCAAACCATCACTGAAAATATGCTGTCTCTCAGGAATCAGAACTCCTATGGATTACAGGATTACAGTAAAACTTTCACAAGTATCTCACAAGTCATCAGCTGGAGGAAAAATCTATTCCTGACTACTGGTATTGAATTAATTTTGCCTCACAGTTGAAGTGGATAATGGTATTATATGGAATTTATGTAAATTAATATATTGCTGAGTTACGCTATTAATTCTCATTCTGTGAAAAAGGTAACATACAGCAGCATCTGCATGATGTCCTCAAAAAATCGGAACCGAAGGTAAAGCACTCTCTTGTACTTTGTGTATATCACTTAACTATATCAAGTTTAGAAAGAGAATGGCAGAGCATGAGCTAAATAATGCGTAACAAAAATCACGATACTCACTATTTCTTTTGTCATGACAAATAACAAGTAACAGATATATAGTGTTTATAATATTTTACAAGTATCTAGAGAAGTGAAAATCTACGCCACAAGTGGATCCCCCGCTGCAGCTACTGCAGAAGTGCCGGAGGTGGGAGCAGGCAGCCTAAGGCAGGGACTGCGTGCTGGGATTCCCCCAGAGCAAGCTGCCCTTGCCTTGTGCTCCTTTTATCATCAACAGAGAGAAAAGGACGCATTTGGCACACAGTTCATCTTGTCCTAGAAGTGCTGTTGTCCTCCACTGACTGTAAAAGGAAACTAGGGTGACCAAGAAAATTGAATTAATCAGCTCAATCCTCTCCTTGCTATCTGAGCAAAGGACAGGGAACAGACAAATGGGTGAGTTCAGTAACATAGGGAACAATTGTCTTCTCAGAGAGTGGTCGGAGCTTAGGATGAGAAAATGTCTGTTTCCCTCATAGACCTTAAATAGACCTGATTTCTATTTAAGGGATTCATATACAAAATAGTTGAAAAATGTATTCCGTTCCTAACTGACAGGTAAACGCAGTAGAAATGCCTCCTCAGCAACATGCAGATACCCTTGTAAAAGCCTCCCCAGACATGAAAGGATTTCAGGCTCCTGATTTACAGGCTTGCTCCAGAAGTGGGTCGAGGCTAGGACATCTGCCTGGGTCATTTAACTGGGTGACAGAGACAACCCTCAGATGTGCCCATACCTTCAGCTGAGGACTGCACTCAAGTGGCTAAGCTCTCTCTCTCACCACTGCTTTATTTTTCTAATAAAAGGAGGTCTGATTTAAACAAAGCCTACTCTTTAAATGTATCTAAATTAATAACCGTGAGAGATTTCACCCATGCAAACTGTGCTCTTGTTCTCTGAGCAACAAAACATATCTGTGGCACACATTTCTGGTTTAGTTAGGCAAGAACCAAAGCACAGAACACAAATCTTTACCAAAAACTGTAAGGCAAAGTTCAACTGCCCAACAATCAGAAAATCTAAACAATCCTCAGTACGTAGCAGTTAATTTTCCAGGGCAATTGGGCATCACTCTTTAGCCTGTGTCACTGGGCCGTTTACGAGAGGCAATAAATCATTTTTTCCTACATACTATAATGCAGTATTTGTTAGACTTACAGTGTAGGGTTGTCTAAAAATACCAGAAATACCAAGAATCTCTTATAGTTTGGTAGAGCAAGAAATGGCCCTATACTGACCTATAACATTCTCGAGCCCGTATAAAAAGGGTGGGAAGATGACTGCATTTGAACTGCTGGCTTGGGCAGCAGAGATGTCTAGGTCCCACAGAGAGCCCATTTACCATAAGGGCAGAGCAGGTGACAAAAGTATGTGCTTTTGTTTATGCTGGCAGAATACTTTTACTTACAAGGACTTTCCTAAAAAGACAGACATTTTTGGATGGGTAACAATTGCAGGGGCATAAAAGGAAAGAGCTATCAACGCAGTGGAAGCAAAAGCACATAATCATGGAACAGCAGCTGCTAGAGAGCATAGCAAAGTCAGAGACGAAAGGCCATCTCAGGGTAGAAAGAAAAATGGATGAAAGGAACTGAGAGCAAAAGATGTTCTACCATCTACCTCCCAAAGGATATGAATCTTTGGAAGCACTGATATGGATGCATTCAAAAGATCTCATCCTTCTACATCAAACGAGGGAGATGTGGAAGACCGCTAAAAATGTGGAGGGAGGGGATCATTGACTGTTTCACCTATGGGTCCTACTGTCAGCTGCACTGTGCCCACGGTGCTCAGACCAGCGACTCTGGGTGTAGTGGTTTTGGTGAAGCCCAAAGTTTCCTTTCCAGCCTGACACAAAACAGCAAGATTAACACATGGACACAGTTCTGCCCCAGTTTCTGTACAGCAAGGCTTTCTCAGGAGCAGTTTACAGATGATGGAGAGAGGCGATTCCCCCCACTCCACATGGATACTTCAAGCAGCATTAAGTAAACAGGCAATAATTTGATGTATGTAGTTCTTCGGTATTAGATCCCACATGACCTGCCAAATCCGTCTCTCTCCTACTGTCACCATGAGGGACAACCCCCCCCCCCAAGACTAGGAAACTCAATAACGACAACACATTATTTTATGCATAATTTCCAATTTCTCCCATGGACAGACAGAGGAAGGATTGCTAATGCTAGTTCATAATTAATGCAGCATCAGGAGGCACATCACAACAGTAAGTTACCATAAACCAGCACAGCCTGTCAAGGTAATTTCAACCTAAGGACAACTTCATTAAAATAGGGGCTTTTTCAGTCCTCATTAGAGATAAAATTGCTACAGGATATGTCTGCGGGATGACAGGAATTGTCCATCACTTCACTAAACAGTGCCAGAAGTGTTTCTGGACAGCTGAGATTCCCAGCGCTACCAGGTGTGATTTTGGAATCAACCTACCAGATCCTCAGCCAGGATCACAGCAAACAAGACAGAGACTTGCAGGAAGAAGAAATCTCTGCTTAAGGAGCTTTATGTTAAAAAACATATATATGAGGGCATGAGATCAAGGTATCATCAAATATAATAGCAAATAGACACTTGATTCGTCTTTGCAGAATAAGACAAGTAAAGGGGTGAAGATTATGTGTGATTACCTTTACTCTTCCAATGCCGTTAATATGCTTGAATTTTATCCATTTAGTATACTGTTGGGGAATACTACAACTCTTCTTTCCCTGCTAGTAAACTGTTGCTGTATTTGTGATCAGAATCACAAAGAAACACATTTTAATGGTGATGGGATACCATATTTCAAATCTCAAACCATAAATACTATTTTGCTTAGTGGACAAAACGGTTAATTTTTTGCACACATTGTATGAGTAAATATTAAAAATTGCTGAGGCTCCAAAACATTATCAGTAGTTACTTGAAATCATCAAAGAGACAGCAAAAAATCCTAAGGGTGACTCGCTGTGTTACCAAATATTGTCTTGTGTAAAACACTCATGGTTGGTTGGAATCCAGCCCCTCCAGGAAGTGAGAAGTGAAACACCAGGAGCTTAAAACTACGGTTAAATGACCGCAGCTGCTACTGCTGACACAGTTACACTGGCATAAAAGACGTCTCTGCCGTATAGTTTGTTTTGATAAATTTGTAGAAATAAGCTCTATCAGTTTAATCACTCTTCCTCATGTTACTTCAATCCACTTCAGAGTTGCATCAATTTACTGGTATTGGTTACTAAACTAACCGGTCAGTACAAAACTTCTCTGTAGGTCAACCACACAGAGTCCACTGACTTCAGTATGTCCAGTAAAGGAGGGAATCTAGTCCAGAATTTTCCAAAAGCATTAACTAAAACACTGCACTTCAATGTCACCTTTTAGCAGGGTGTCTTGAATGCCTTGTAAGCATTTAACAGAGAACCTCCCACTGCCTGTGAGGCAGGTTAGCACTTCAAACCACTTTGCATGTCAAGAAAGGAAAAGAAATGTTTCCAGGAAAATGGTTTAAATGGCCACACAAAATACATGAAAAAAAGTCCTAGACGTTTTCTGCCTCTTGGTCCTATGATATGATCAAGCACGTGATCCTCCAGCTTTGTTTTGACAGCCAAATGGAAAATGAAGTAGGAGTTCAGACAACCACAGAATAATGTAGCCAATCTCAGGTAATTTGAGAAAGGCACACTCAAAATTATAAAGAGGGAGAAAGGTTCAGTGGTCGCTTAGCATCTCATACTTGGGGGTATTTGTGCTAGAAAATAAAACAGTTGATATTAAATACATATTTGCAACAAAATTGTTCAACTTGACATGCTGTGTCACCAGTATCAAAACTAGTTTCTTGCCAACGCATTCTTCATTTAACTGTATGTAACCAATACAAGCAGTGCAATCTCCCCAGTAGTAAGAAAGACTTTCAGTATTGTGAAAAAATATGATGCTTTGGCACTGAGTGGAAGACAAAACAGAGGTATATATAGAGTCCATGGGACCCAAGTAGTAAAAAAAATAATTCAAACTGTCACTGAGATCCAGCGTCAGGCAAAATTAGGACTGCTGCACATGCATAAAGGTAGGAATCTTCTTCCACAGATCAGCACAAAGAGATGGCGTGCTCTAGCCTCCAGGCAGCACCACAGCCGTGGACCAGCAGCTGAGTGGTTGGCTGGATGTTGGTGGCTGCCTGTGTTGGCTGGGCACGGGGTACAAAGCTGCCATATGCTGCATGGCCCAGCCAGGGTCTCAAGCTGCTACTCCACAGGAGGATCTCCATCTGTACTGCCGTTGCATGGGCCTCCATGCTGCGGAATTCCAAAAGGGCTGCCAAGATCCGTAAAAAGTAACATCCCCGCCCCTCGTCAGCACTGGCAAAAACAAGGTCTGCGTTCTTTTGACTGTGGGCTCTTTGGAGCAGGAATAGGAAACACAAGTGCTACCATTAATATTTGTCCTCAGAATGTTGAATCGGGAAGTAGAACTTGTAAGAAAATACTGTTCATTTTCACAGTACTTGAGCATCCCTTCTCGTTTCAGGCAGAGGCCTGGCATCAGGGCTCTTCCAGGTTGGAAGGTACATGGTACTCTGTCTTCAGCAAAAATGAAAGAAATGATAGAAGAAAAATCAAAGCTGCACATTTAGCCATCTCAAATTAGATCGCAGTACTTGGAGAGGGTGAGTATCTACTCCATTGCTTTGTCCAGCTCGGCAGCAGTAAGGACTCCACCACTTTGTCTAGGTATATCACACTCCCTCTTCAGAAACCGGTCAGGTATTAACTGCAGCGAAGTGTGGTAGAAGTCTTGGCCAAACACTCTCCAGGCAACCATTTCACCATTGGCAGCAGTTACCGTGAGAAGAGGTCCCCAGGGCTGCCGTCAGGCTGGAGCACTCTGTGCCTTGGTGGGACATGGCACACACAGACACAGCCCATGGAAATGCACGGCATCACTTCCTAGCCCGAAGGGACACTTCAGAAGGAGGAGAGGGACCAGGACTCCTCTCTGCACTGCCGTGCCAATGGCCAGCGAAGCCCCAACCACCACTCAGCAGCAGGACTGGACACAAGCTCAGTCTCTGCTACCACACATCCTAAATTCATGTCACCAGGTGGACAGATTTAGTAAAGGACACTGTAACCTGGACAGTCATCCTAATCCTGCCAGCCTATTTGGCAGTCAGTAGTATTGCGCACCTCTAAAGACAAGGCAGTGCACAGACTTAAATGCCATCGTGAGGCAAAATTGGTAAGGCAGGAAGGTACCAGCCCTACTTTGGGTAGAAAAACACTACAGCACTTGCTAAACCAAAGAGAAAAAACAAGTTACTCTTTTACACAGTGGGAAGAATGTGGTTATTACAGCTCGCTTGTTACAGCTAAGTATAAGGCAGAAATAAGTACTTGGCTGTACACAGAAGTGAGCATTTTGCACTTGATTGTGTCAGATGCTAAAAAGCAATTCAAGACATCAAACAGATTTTACAATCAGTTTTGAAGATGGGAT
>NW_009616411.1:12035-12327 GCF_000690535.1 Cariama cristata
ACTTCTTCAGAAAGTGGCTCTTACATTTCTTTTGTACAAAGCACGTGTGCGAGTGGCCAGCAAACCCCCTCAGCTCTACCAAACCCTTCCCACGCTGCCCCCAGACACACATGCAGCAGATCCCTCTTAGATCCCCTGGATAACCATTCCGCAAAACCGCTCCCAGCTCCCTCTGATACCAGCCCAGCAAAACCTCCATCCATCTATCCTGCAAAGCCCCCCTTTAGGTCTCCCCAGGACATCCATGAAGCAAACCCCCTTATCTCCCCAGCACATCCATGCAGCCCCTTCC
>NW_009616412.1:0-483 GCF_000690535.1 Cariama cristata
AGCCGCATCGTCATCGTCGCCTCCCGCGCCCACTGCGCCGGCCGCCTGCACCCCGACACCCTGGGCCGTCCACCCCCTGGGCCGTTCTCGACCTTCCAGGACTATTGCGATAGTAAACTGGCCAACGTGTTGCACGCCCGTGAGCTGGCCACGCGTTTGCAGGGTACCCAGGTGACGTGCTACGCCGTGCACCCAGGTAGGGACCTGGCGCTGCGGCCTGGAGCCGGGGATGGTGGGACAGGGTGGGCTCAGCATCTGCATTGGGGGGGGTTGTGTGCTCTGCATGGTGCGTCCTTCGCAGGGAGCAGCGCTGTGCGTGGGACGCTTTTTGCACGGTGTAGCCTTTGCACAGAGAATTGCTGCACGTGGAGCATCCCCTTGCACAGAGCGTCCTTTGCGCGGCATCTCCCTTTGCACAGAGCACACCTTTGCACGGCATCTCTTTGCACAGCGTCCCTTTGCATGGCACACCTCTGCACGGCG
>NW_009616412.1:678-1011 GCF_000690535.1 Cariama cristata
TCTTGGCACAGCGTCCCTTTGCACGGCGTCCCTTTGCACAGCATCTCCCTTTGCACAGAGCGCACCTTTGCACGGCGCACCTTTGCACAATGCACTTTTTTGCACAGCGCACCCTTGGCGTGAAACAGCCCTTTGCGTGAAGCATCCCTTTGCACCGTGCACCATGAAATATCCCTTTGCACAGCGCGCTCCCTCGCACAACGCATCCCGGCACAGAGCATCCTTCTTGCACGGAGCACCGTGCACCGTTGAGCCTTGCCGGCACGCACGCCGCTGTGGTACGGGCAGCGCCCCGGGGGAAGGCCACAGCCCAGCTGCCCCGTGCAAAGGCCA
>NW_009616413.1:0-2935 GCF_000690535.1 Cariama cristata
GTGTCCCCTCATGTCCCCTCATCCCTCTTGGGGTCCCCTCCATGTCCCCCAACGTCCCCTCCCTGGTGTCCCCCTCATTCTCTCTCTCCTGGGGCCTCCCCATGTCCCTGTGCCACCCCCGGTGATGTCCCCGTCCCCTCTGTCCCCACCCCAGATCCCTGCCCATGGCCGAGGGGTGCTCCCACGCTGTCCCTCCTTGTCCCCTCCCTGGGGAGGTGATGGCCACCCCCGGGGATGTCACCACGGACCCCGAACCTGCATGGGGACAGGAAAGTGACAGCGGTATCCCCACGGACACCATCACCGTCACCCCCTGGGCCAGCGGCATCACCATCACCGTCACAGCGGCCCCGGCGGACGAGGACACTGGGGACTTTGGGGACAAGGACGTCCCAGGCTTCGGGGATGAGGACATCGGGGACAAGGACATCTCAATCGCAAGTGACATGGGGCTGGGGGATGTCCCAGACGTGTGTGACAAGGACATTGAGGACAGAGATGTCACAACCCCAAAGGACGTTGGGGACAGGGATGTCCCAGCCCCTGGGGACAAGGATGACGGGGACAAAGATATCACAACTTTAAGGGACATCGGGGACAGGGACATCGTGACTCCAAGGGACATTGGAGACTGGGATGGTCTGGCTCTTCTGGACAAGGACATTGGGGACAGGGATGTCACCATCCCAAGGGATGTTGGGGACAGGGATGGCCCAGATCTTGGGGACAAAGCTGTTGGGGACACGGATGTCACCTCTCTAAGGGACAGTGGAGGCAAGGATGTCCCAGCCCATCTGATCAAGGATGTTGGGGACAAGGATGTCCCAGTTTCTGGGGACAAGGATGTTGGGGACAAGGATGTCATAGCCCTAAAGGACATTGGGGACAGTGATGTCACAGCCCTAAGGGACACTGGGGACAAGGATGTCCCAACCCATCTGGTCAAGGACGTTGGGGACAAGGATGTCCTCATTTCTGGGGACAGGGATGTTGGGGACAGGGATGTCACAGCCCTAAGGGACATCGGGGACAGCAATGTCACCACCCTAAGGGACATTAGGGATGGGGATGTCCCAGCCCATCTGGTCAAGGACATTGGAGGCAGTGATGTCCCCATCCCAGGGGACATCTGGGTCAAGGAGTTTGGGGACGCGCAGGTCTCAGCCCTGAGGGAGGTTGGGGACATTGGGGACAGGGATGTCCCAGCCCCTGGGGACACCGGGGACAAGGACATTGGGGACTTCCCAGCCCTAAGAGGCACTGGGGACACAGATGTCCCCGTCTTAAGGGACACTGGGGCCATCCTGGTCTCTGAGGACGGGGACACTGGGGGAAGGGATGTCCCACCTCCTGGGGACAGTGATGTCACCACCCTGAGGGACATTGGGGACGGGGATGTCACAGCCCATCTGGTCAAAGACGTTGGGGACAGGGATGTCCTAGGGGACATTGGGGACAGGGATGTTGAGGTTGAGGACGTTGGGGACAGTGACGTCACAGCCTTGAGGGACGTTGGGGACAAGGACAGAAAGGTCACAGCCCTGGGGGATGCGGGGGATGGGGGCATTGGGGACACCTGTGCCACCAGTGGCATCACCATCACGGTGACGGCCCCGCCCGCAGACGATGAGGACGTCCCCAGTGGGGATGAGGACGTCCCCAGCGATGACATCGCCACTGATGTTGCTGCTGCACTCCCTAGGGAGCGCGGCCCTTGTGGCGGCGTGGAGAGTGGTGATGTCACAGCTGCCGGCCCCAGTGATGTCACTGTGGGAGGTGACATCCCCTCCGCTCTGCCTGAGAATGTCCCTGCCGGTGACATCATCAGGGATGATGTAGTGTCCTCCCTCCCTGGTGATGTTGTGGCTGAGGATGATGCTATTTCTTCAATGCCTGGGGATGACATCGTTGTTGACCTCATCAACAGAGATGACATCACTATCGCTTGCGTTCTCCCTGAGAAAACCATCACTGGTGATGTCATCACCAAGACTGATGTCATATCTGCCCTTCCTGGGGATGACATTGCTGGTGGCACCATTCGTGGGAGTGACCTCACTGATGACATCATGCCTGAGGACATCCTTGCTGGTGAAATAATCACCAAGCATGATGTCGCTTCCTCCCTTCCTGGGGATGAGCTTGCTGGTGATGTCACGCCCAGAAATGACCTCACTGATGACATCGTTGCCAGGAGCGACATTCCTTGCTCTCTCTCTAGGGATATCTGTGCTGATGATGTCATCGCCAGCCACGATCTTATTCCCTGCTTTCCTGGGGATGAGCTTGCTGTTAACATCATCCCTGGAGGAGATGTCACTAATGACATCACATTTTCTGTATCTGAGGATGTCCCTGCTGATGATGTCATTGCCACAGGTGATGTCCCTTCCTCCCTGCCGGGAGATGTTGCTGACCAGGAAGTCAAACCTGCTGGTGGCTTCGCTGGTGACATCATCTGTGCGAACGATGGTGACACATCTGCTTGGACTGACTTCACTGATGATGTCATGCCTGAGGATGACATCACTTCTTTCATCTCCGGTGGTGTTGCTAGACACAACATCCTTCCCAAGGGCGATGTCAAAGATGATGTCACGTGGGGGTCTGTCCTTGGTGACATCGTTGAGGGTGATGCCACCTCCTCCCTCCCGGGACCACTCACTGGTCATGATATCAGCCCTGAGGATGACATCATTGGTGACATCAGCCCCGATCCCCAGCCTTAAAGACCCCATCCGCCCTGGCAATGACCTCACCGATGACATCACCACTGATGTGCCCAGAGAGGGTGTCGGCAGCCGAGGTGACGCCCCAGGTATGAGAGGGGGTGGAGCCAAGCGCTGTGGGCGGGGCCTGAAGGCTGGGGGCGGGGTCACAGCCAAGTGGGTGAGGCCAAGGGCATTTGCGGCTACTGAGGGTGGGGCCAGGGGGG
>NW_009616414.1:0-3132 GCF_000690535.1 Cariama cristata
CCACCCCCCCGCTTCCTCTTGCGCCGCTGATGCTGGAGGTGTTTGCAATGAAAGTGCAGGCTCAGAGCCGGGCTTCAGACTTCCAGCTGGGCCTCCCGATGCCTGGGGCTGATGTGCCACATCTAGGGGCAGGGTAGAGGCTGTGCCCTCTGTGCCGTGGCAGGGAAGAGGGGCAAAGTCCCATTCCCACATATACTGCGCTGCGGCCAGCCACATCCTGCTATTACCTTGCAAGAGGCCACAGTGAGATCCGCAAAGAACATGCACAGAGACTCCCAGACACAGAGGTTTGCTTTGGGAGTGGCCAGAATCAAAATGGATCTGGGCCAGCATCACCTACCCAAGGCCAGCTTAGGCTGGGCTGAAGTAACCAGGAGGATTTGGTAAAGGAGTACAAATACAGAGGAAGAAAATCAGGACAAGGTTCCTGATGAAGATTAAGTCAGCACCTTTAAATATACAGAGCTGCCTTCAACCTAGCTGAGAAGATAGAAGAGCCCTGGGGATGGATCCTCTCCCCTAGGGAGGGAATAGGAAGGAGCTTGTGGTCTTTGCTCTCTTTGCATGTTTGACGATGGACTGATTTTCTGATGTACAAACGTGGTCTCATCAGAAACCCACAGCTGAATTTTGCAGGTGAGGAAGCAAAGCTCTTCCTACATACTCTTGCTCCTGCTGGAGCAAAATCGCTCTCAGACTGCTTCATCTGCAACACATGAAGCAGCCCCTGCCCTTTGTGAGCTCTCCAAAACTGGCTTCCCCGAACTCATTAAGAAGAGCTATTTGTATTTGGCAGTGATGAGCTGGGGTTTGCAGCCTTTTACACAGATGACCAGGCCAGAGAGCTCCCCTGCCTTCCCCAGCTGGGCTTGCGGTTACCGGCACCGAGCAGCTCAGTGTGTGTGCACCTCCTACAGCTCCCAGGAGGGGAGATCTGGCTGAAGCCTCTTTAAAAATCCAGCCCAGGGCTGCTCAGTGATGCAGCTTGAGGCCTCAGCTATGGCCAGGAGAAGAGCTCCAGGGCCAGTTATTCCCTTCTTGCCTGCAGCTGCCTGTGTCCCGCTGTGGGAGCAGCCCTGGGGCAGAGGCCAGTGAGCCCCCATAGTCCTCCCCCAAGCCAGCGCTGCTGGCAGCAGCAAGGGCTTCCTGCACGCCCTAGGGAATTACCCAAGCCCTACAGGAACAGCAGGATGTTTCTTATGCAGGTAAAGAAGCAGCTTTGCAGCTTACTTGGGAGGCAGCTGCTTTTCCACGTGAAAGAGGAGGATCTTTTCCTCCCTCTTCAGTTTTACTCTTCAGGCTCCAGCCCTGAGGCTGGCAGGCAATGATACAGCACAAGCTACGTCCTTGGGGCCATCTCTGCTTGGCTCTTCCTTGAAGTCTTGGTTGTAAATGGTCAGTCGGCAGGGAAAGGCACAAAGCAGGAGAGGAGGGCAGTGTTTGCCTTCCCCAGGGAATTGGGGTTCCCACTCCAGGCAGCTGGAATGACATGGCCTCGGATGCAAGAGAGGAATGGAGTAGGGCTCCAGGCACCGTCAGTCTCAAAGCTGCTTTCAGGCTCCTGCCCTTGGCCAAATCATTGGCCGCTGGTGGTGTGGCTTTACAGGGACACTGTTGGCATACACAGATGCCCTGCTACTAAGGGTCACTCCAGCCAGGACAACACATACCTCAGCTACATGCTAGCACCAACAAAGGGATGGTTTCTTGTCCGGGCCACTGATTTCGGCTGCGTAAAGAGGTATCCCTGTCCTGAATCAGGGGTGTTCCAGATGGGGAGTTGGAGCACTCTGGTACCCAGCACAGCTGGCTGGGCTCCAGGGATATAGACAGGCAGGGAGACAGCAGTACCAGGGGACAGAAGCAGGGGTAAAACCAGGCAGTACTGTGCAAAGCCCCTAAAAGACCTAGTGTTGACCTGCAGGAATCACACAGTTCCCTGCGAGTGCCTGGCAGCCAGTCTCTCCCACTCTGTTCCACCCGAGCTGAGCCTCCCACTACCCAGAGCTGTGCAGCCCTGCCTGCCCAGTGCTGGTGGGAACCTGGGGCAGGTCAGGCCTTGATGAAGCCCCTGCCAACCCTCATGTCCTCTCCAAGCTGCCTCTGCATGATGCTGCCATGCTGGGGCTGTGGCTCAGAAATGCACAAGCTCGTAGCCTGGGATAGGGCAGCTCCCCCAGGACATGAAAAGGCATTTTGGATGGTCCTGGTCCCCCTAATCTGATCTCAGCTCCCCTCCAGGCTGCAGAGCTATTGGGCATGGGCCTTGTGAAGGGTCCTGGCTGAAGGCAGCTGACACATGCCCTGCCTGCTCCAGAATGATGAATGAGCGCATGTTTGCTGGCTGGAGCTGTTCTTTAATAGCTCACTTGCTGTGCCGCGGTCTGTCTGCACTGGCAGAGACGGGCAGGGAAAAGGACCGTCTCCCGGGCAGCAGCTGGCCAGCCATCTCCTGCGCTGTTCTGCTTTGCCCATGGAGACGGAGCTCCCAGTCTTGGTACATCTCTCAGTGAGCAGGTCTGACAGCTCTGGTGCTCCCCCTCCCAAGCCCATACAGCAGGCAGACAACCTCCAGCCGAGCTCCTGCCTGAGCTGGGAAGCCCCAGAGGATCTGGCTGGCAGGTTGTGTGCAGCACCCAGGGAGGAGAAACCTGCGTGTGCATCTGAGTGCCCCAGCCCAGGCACCTCTCCCTGCTCCGTCCCTGGTCCCCCTCCATCTTTCCTCTCCCCAGTTCTGAAGGGAGAGGGGCTACAGCTGTGGTTTCATAGATACCAAAGCTGATCCAGGCTTACCCTGTGACACCCCCTTAGGGTGGTACCCACCTCAGGGGGAGAGGCAGTGCCTACCTAAGATGGCTGGAGGAGCTTGTGTAGTCTCTGCTCTGAGGTCAGCCCTGGGTTCATGCAGCGGAGTGGAGCAGAGCACAGCCAAGTCGAGCAGCCCTGTTGCAGCCCCTGGAGAAAAGCTATTTTTGTTCTGCTGTTTGCCAATCGGCAGTGCTGGGAATGGCTTAGAGAAACACAGCTCCTCTGGGTGGAAACCATCCAAGGCAGAGCCAGGCCTTCAATGAACATGGAAACGCATCTCTGCTTCTTGAACTCTGGGCAGAGAGAAGGGTCCTGGCACTGGGC
>NW_009616414.1:3214-3531 GCF_000690535.1 Cariama cristata
GCCCGCGCCCCGCCGAGCCCCGCTGCCATTAAAGCCCTTAAGGAAGGAAGGTCTGAGCTCTGAATAGGACAAGAAGGCATAACTGGGAAGTCTCAAGTATAGCCACGGGCGGCTTAAATGCCTGCCAGCACATCCCTACGGTCTTGTGGCAGGATGAAACCAACACAGCTGCAGGCTGGTAGAGGTTAATGAAGGAGCTAACTATCCCCCCCTGCAGACAATTAGGGCTCCCTTAGGAGATCCCCTACCAGCCCAGCACGGAGAGGTGGCGGGTGGTCTCCGAGCTGGGGTCCCTGAGGGGGTGAGGCGGGGG
Organism: Cariama cristata; assembly: GCF_000690535.1. Taxonomy (NCBI): domain Eukaryota; kingdom Metazoa; phylum Chordata; class Aves; order Cariamiformes; family Cariamidae; genus Cariama; species Cariama cristata. Next base: position 3,528 of record NW_009616414.1, read on the forward strand.
TGTG
>NW_009616415.1:0-350 GCF_000690535.1 Cariama cristata
TGCACTGGGAGTATTTTCGTTAAAGAATTTGTCTTGCTTTGTTAATTAAATGCAACCGCTATCTAAGCACCAGCTTTTGTAACGAAATCTGGGATTTAAGGAACAAGGCATCTTTTTTTCATTCATAGTTTAAAGCTCTGTGCAGCTAAGAGAGTCATGCTTACTAAATGCTAAAATGAAAAAATCCAAGTCCTCAGCGGATGAGCTTGGCCTTACCAGTGCTCCGCAGGAGTCAGGCGCGATCCCAGAGCCGCGTCTCTGCCCGGAGCTCGGGGCTCGTTCAGCCTTTTCCCCCTCCACGCCATCAGAGAGCAGCAGCTTGGACCCGCGATGCCGGAGCGCCGGATTTC
>NW_009616415.1:381-1817 GCF_000690535.1 Cariama cristata
TGCTGGTTACCCCACAGCTCCCTGCAAAGCTTGAAAGCTTTGGCAACCTGCCCTCACCCCAGCAAAATTCTCATAGAATTAGAGCCAGTAATCAATATGTGTGAGTGAACTTCAGCTGTGTTAACGGTAAAACGTGTACAGTACATGTTATATATACATATATATACACACACCCCGTGCTGTCTATCTTGTTTGACTGTCCAAGGATGTCACGTTCATCCCGGGTCCCAATAAAACCAGAGTCAAATAAGGCATGCATCTTTTTTCTATGTCGTCTTTTGTACTTCAGTAACTTTGAGTCAGCCAGAATATTGCCATGGTATGCAAATAGTTCTTCAAGTTGCTCGGTCTTGATTACTTTATGTAAAATAGCCCTAATAAACCTATTTTATTCTTACATTTCTTGCATTGCCTTTATTTTCAGCTACCAGATAATTTTTGTGCTGCGAGACCACAGCACGAGAGCAGACAGAAGTACATGTCTCTTTTCTGTGAAACGGCCTTGAAAGAAGCTGGAATGTGTATGGTGGGGGGAGTTGTTGAGATGTGTAGGAAGGCCGAGAAGAACAGGGCATCTCCCTCCAGGAGCTGTCTCTGGAGCGGAGCAGGGCAGCGGTGGCCGGGCCGGCCGTGCCGACCGCTCCGGGAATCCGGTGCTGCTTGCTGAGAGCCCTCCCGCCACGTTAGGCAAGTTCTGGTTGTTGGTACTTCGGCGTTACGCTGGGTCCAGGAGATCTCCGGCCGATGCTGCCCATTGCTAACTTGGGAGCGCGGCCTTTCTTCCATCCCAGCCTACGGCAGGCACGGCAAATAGCGCAAGACCCAAAAAAACGCATTTTAAATACAGCTTTCTAGGAAAGACGCACGGCCCATCTGGTTGGGGTATTATTTCCCCTCATTGAAATTTGTTTGGGGTTTTAATTAAAGACCTAATTTCTCCTTCACCATCTTACCATAGCAGCAAGAAAAGCAGCCTTTTCTCACCGTGCCCGTGGAGCTCCTATTCCGACAGCCGTTCCTCGGGCACGCCGCCGGCAGCAGCAGCGGGAGAGGTTTGGGTTTGTCCTTCGGGGCAGACAGCGGCGAGCTCCCGCGGGGAGCAGAAGCCAGCCCGTACGGCCGTGGTGTGAGCAGCTGCTCGGCGTTCCCATCACTTCCAGGCTTCGTCGCTGTGTTGCTGCGAGTGCAATTAACCATCACAGGTTTCGCGTACGACCAAGAACAAACCCCTCCAGGCAGAGCCGGAGCGAGAGCAGCCGGCGCGGCGCGGGAGTCGCCCCGTTAGGGTCACCGCTCGTCCCGGGGACCCTCCTTCCTAGGGGGGGAGATGGCAACGGGTGCTACTGCGCAGACGCCAGCCTGAGGTCCGTCGCTTCTCGGGTAAAGGCAAACTCCACTGCTGGACCGAAATAAAAAAGTTTGCACCTTCCCAGAAA
>NW_009616416.1:0-3900 GCF_000690535.1 Cariama cristata
GCCGGTCCCCCCGCGGCCGTGCGTGGCCGGAGGCTGCCCTGGGAGAGCAGCTCTGGCCGGCGAGCTGCCCCTGCCCACTGGCCTCGGGAGAGACCCCCAGGAACTCCCGGGAAACCGGGTCAGCAGAGCTTGTTTTGACAGGGAGTGGAAGCTCTGGGAGGTTGGACTTGTGATTGCTGCAGTGGTTTCCCAAAACTGCTCTCGGTAACCCAAGCTTAGTCTCTGTCACATTAAAAACGTGACCAACAGCGTGACTTGTTTCAGACCGACCCGATGGTTGTGTTTAAACGTTTATTTTTAACTGGCCAAGGACAGAGCCTGAATGCTGCTGGAAACCCCCAGGGCTGTCTGTGGTCGGAGCTGCCGTACCCGCTGTTCCTTTCTCCCTGGTGGGGACGATGTGGACGCTGATAACCCCTCCGACTCACCCCCTTGCTGTCTCCTGCAGCTGGCCCCCAGCGCTTTGGCCTCGTCCTCCTGTCCCTTGTCCCTTGCGCTAGGAACATGCATTTCTTTTTTCAGTAAACCTGTCTCCCTCCCCGCCTTGGAACTGTGTTGAGCATTCTGTAATTAAGGAGACAGTGATAACATCTAATGATTCATTTACTGACATCCTTTAAAAAGGGAGCTCTGACTCTGTCCCTTCTTCTCCCGGTTTTCCTCCCCTCCTTCCCTCGCGCTCAGGCTGGAGCTGTTCTGCAGATCAAATGGCGGCTGTGCCACCTGCTTCGCAGTTGGCCGTTTTTTGACTGCGTTGACCGTTTTCTCTATTTTAACGCAGCCTTTTAGACAGAGGGAGCTCTTTTTTTTTATTCTTTTCCCTTTTTTCCCCAATGTTTTTCCTTTTTTGAGCCTACAGGAGCCGTGCCTCTCCCCGGTCGCTCCTGTTCGCTGGGCCATGGCAGTGGAAGGTCTCTCGGTCGAGCACAGCACCTTTGCTGCAGCGCCTCGAGGGGACCATAAACCAGGTGGCCTCACCCCAGGTCATTCTTCTTTATTGATGTTATTGTGGAGCTCCGCGCTATGGCAACCGAAGGAGTTGTACTCTTTGGAGCTGGAGCGGGGCGGAGGGAGGAAGGGCTCTGATGCCGCTGTTTGGGACCAGCCCTGCCGGGCGCTGCCCCGGCACCCGGCCAGCTCGCCGCGGCGCGGGTGTTGATCCAGCGCGGCAGTGAGTCACGGGTGCCATGCTCCACCAAAGCCACCTCCGGCAGCTTCCCCGTGAATCACTGCAGCCAGAGAAGACTTGCAGCAATTCCTGGGCCACCAGAAGGATGATCTCACTGCCTGCGGAGGGAAGTAAGGATAAAGTCACGTGGAGCTCTGCGCTCGGAGCCGGGGAGGAGCTTGCAGGTGACCTCACCGGGCTGTGATTCAGTGTTACGGGTCCAAACAGGGCAAAGATCCTTCTTGCAGGGAAGGGAGGCAGAGACCGCACGACAGATACAAATAACGTGAGGTGGCTTTCATACCCGTAAGGCAACAAGGAACAATATGGCACAGGGTCCGCAAAGGACTGACTTAGTTCTAAGTATTTCTCTTTGCATCGCCTAATTCATTTACTTTTGTGGTTCTCCAAGCAGATCTTTTATGGAGCACCTAGCCTGGGTGATCACGACGTGAGGTTTGATGAAGTAATATTTGCAGACCGTGTCCTGCCCATGGGGCTGAGTTACCACAATACCGGTTCAGACTCACTCACCAAACCCGGCTGAAGGATTTACTCGAGTTCAACTCCAGCTGAAATCAAGTGCTTTTGCCTCTTTTAAGAAATTAATTCATGGCGGTTTTCTGTTTCCATTGGATTTGTCATTATTTCAAAGAGGTTGCCGATTTCTGAGCAGGCATGGGGTGGTCTTTTCTGATTTCAAATATAAAAAACAATAACCCTGTGCTCCTTCTGCTAAGGCAAATCTTGAAATGCTATGAAAAGCACTAGTTATTTATTTAAAATGTGTAGCCTTCTGAAATCAAGACCAGTGCAGAAAAATCATAGGTTTTGTTTATGGTCTTGAAATTGTACAAGAATTTTACAGAAATTAAATTTAAAACTCATGTTTTGTCAAGAAAGGCTGGTGGGATGGATTTGAAGAAGCTGGAATTTGCGTCTGTGGCAGTGAAGTGGCTCAAAGCTGCTCCTGGCCTCTGTTGCTGGCAGCTGGAGCTCAGACCTCCAGAGAGAGAGGAGGGAACTCCATCCCAGAGGTCCCTGGGCTTTCAAGGTGCCGCATCTGCTGGCTCCGAAGCGTGTGCCCGGGCTGCGGCGAGGGGCCGTCAGCGGGGACCAACTCCTGCTGGCTCCCGGAGCTGTGAGCGTGGCGGCCGTCAGCCCTCTGCCCGGGCCAGGCATCCCCCGGCATCGGTGCTACCTGGACATTGCTGACAATCCCCAAAGTGGTATTTTGTCCGCTGCTTTCCATTCCTTGACTCTGTTAGGTGTATGTTGGTGGCTAACCACACTTAACAGCATGGGTTAGATAACGAAATTGTTGGGCTAAGCGCTGGTAGGACTGAAGAAACCGATCCCAAGTGGGGCTTCCTCAACCATAGACTGTCAGATCGTACCACCAAGCCGCCCCCGCTCATGTCCGTTAATTTTTCCCTTCCCCAGGCCCGATGTTGGTGTGCGTCACGGAAAAACCTAATGAAAATCTCAACCGAGGATGAAGGTGGTAGTTCTCAGCGGCACGTTGGTCCAAAGGAGTCAAGCCCCATATTGAAGTACTTGTGAAAATTGGCCTGGTATGTTTTCTTCTTTCTGTTTAGCTTCCCAGTTCTGGTTTTAACATTTGTCCATCTCGGGGCAGCCCGATTGCTTCCCTGGTGAAAGGGACGGGCTGCCAAAGTGGAGCAAAGGACCCCCCCGCCCCTGCGGGATGCGCTGCTTGCCCTGGGAAGCTCCAAGATGGAGACTCTCGGCTAAAAGGCTCTTTGCCTTTTCCAGAATGGCAACTTTGCGAGTGCAAGCGAGCATCTGAGCATGGCCCAGGCCAGCGCCGGAGCACCAAGGGCACTGTTTGCCCGGCCTCCGTGAATACCAGCTCTGTTCTGGCTTGCAGGGATTTAAGGAAGTGAGCTGCAGCCGCGATGACATCAGGCAGCTAACGCCGAGTTGGGGCTCGGTGAACTCGGGACGCGCCCGCTCCTCGGAGGTGAATCTGGAGCCTTTTGAAAGGACTTTCCTTAGCTGCTGCGCTCGCCCTTTTGAGTCACAGCCGCAGCGTGCGCGGCGCTGCCCGAACGCAGCAAACGACACGAGGCTTGCGCTTTGAGAGAGGTGTCTCAACAGCTTTCAGTGCGGGTGTTGGGTAATCTTGGAAACACCGATATTTTCCTATTGAGCCAGTTTTAAAAAGTCAGAGCGTGTGTGCACGGGAAGGGGTGCGGGACGGTCGCGGCTCTCCCCATCTCGCGCCTGCGGGAGCTGGAGGTGCGGCACCTGCAGCTGGTTCCCCGAGGGGGCCCTTGCTCTCTGAGAGCTTTAGAGATTGAGGAGGTGGGCAGAGGAGCTAAAATCTTTGAATCGTGGCTATAAATGGAAGAGGGTTTTTGAGATGTTCTCCAGTGAAGTGACTGAAAAGCAAAAGGGTTTGGAAACGTTCTGAGCGCAGAGGAAACAAGTTGCTGGAGGTGCGGCACCTGCAGCTGGTTCCCCGAGGGGGCCCTTGCTCTCTGAGAGCTTTAGAGATTGAGGAGGTGGGCAGAGGAGCTAAAATCTTTGAATCGTGGCTATAAATGGAAGAGGGTTTTTGAGATGTTCTCCAGTGAAGTGACTGAAAAGCAAAAGGGTTTGGAAACGTTCTGAGCGCAGAGGAAACAAGTTGTTTATTATCCCGCAGTGCTCTCGGGCCTGCTTTATGCACAAATATGGCCAAAACTGACTTTTGAAGAGCTTTGTAG
>NW_009616417.1:0-2318 GCF_000690535.1 Cariama cristata
GTGTCTGCCCTGATGGGCATGGAAGATCTCGGATTGGGGTATATCATCGTGGCCGTGCTGCTTCTGAAAGCTGCCTCTTTGCCCCTGAAGTGAACGATGGCCTTGCAGCTGGTCCCCTGAAGCCAGGTAGTGGCCACTTGGCTACCACGGGCCCGTGGGGTTACCTGTGTCAGTTGCGCTCCAGACCATAGGTAACAGCAAAAAAGATTCACTGTGCTGCTGGCTCAACTCACAGTTGTATCTGTGGCAGAGCCGAAAGACAAGCTGAATGGTGTAAATGTTGTTGCTAACTGTATGGTTAAGGGTATGTCCGGGCTAGATGTGCTTATGGGAAGAATGCAAAGACCTGTCTTGGAGCCAGGAGGTGCTGGATGCGTTAATGAGCTAGGTGTCTTTTGGCCCGCTCATCTTATCAGAGACATTGATCAGGTGGTCTTCTCGTGAGAGTTAAGGGGCAGATTCAGGAAGTTGCTCTGGATCCGTGTATCTCGCTGTGGTATGTTGTCTGCAGGTGATGAATTCAAGTGCTGCACAAAAACTGGAGGCGTAAAATTCAGGAGGGGAAAAAGAATTGTTCCTGTAGGGCAGGAGAACACCAGCCTTTGTGAAGGGGCTTCAGAAGGTTGATGTGTTTGTAGGGAGAAACTTGGTGATTGAGTGGCCAAATGGGTTGGAGTAGAAATGTTCTGAAATACTCTGAGCTAGTAGAGAAAGCTTGTGTGACTGCAGTGCCCAAGGAGGTCCTGGGCTGAGCAGGCAGCAAATGGGAAGGAGTTTGCAATGTGTGTCTATGAAAAGGCAATGTACTTTTTGATGGCATATGCTGAGCCTGTTGTGTGGAGCAGGAACCAGGGATCATTCTATAGCTTTAAAGTGACTTGAGGTATTGTTTATTTGTGGGTAGGTTACTCCCAAGCTGGAATTTGGAGAGCAGGACAGAATTACCGGGTTGACTTCCTGCAGAAAGAACAGAAGTTGCAGATACATAGCGCAGAACTTAGTGATGGTGAAGCATGTGTATGTACATAGTTTTCACAAACAGAAATACTGCCAGAGCTAGAGAGAGGGGGAACTGCTTTGGGCAAACCAAAGACAGAATGAGTGGGAATAGTGAGACCGAGTTTAGAAGTGGGTTACATGGGTGGGTGGGATGCCAGTGGGTGAGCAGAAATGGTGTGTCATCAGTTTGAAAGTTGTTTGAAGAGGTACTCTTTGGACCGATGAATCCTGTGCCTTTTCACAAGGACAGTTTCCATTAGTGTTGTGTAGATGCCTGTTCTAATGCACTAGCTTTTTAGTGTGTTGATAGTCGTGGGGGCAGCCATCTGACATACCAGCTTGGAGGAAGCTTCTGTAAAATTGTTCTGAAATTTAATCTCTGGAATGTCTTCAAATGCCATGTTTGTTAGGATGGGAAGAAGCTGATGGAAGCTGATCGTTCCTTTCGAGGCCACGGCTCTAACATGGTGTGCTGCCATGCCTGTAGAGTCAGCAGGTGTCTGGGGAAGTCCTGTCAGGCCACGATGACCAGTGTGGGACTGCTGCTTCTGTGTTTTCTAGTCTTCAGCTAGCCCAAGCTTTCCTGAGTGAGCTGATCACAGGTGGGCACCTATCAGGCAGGTATTTGGGTTCACTGAAACTAAAGAGAGATCAAACCCCAAATCTGAGCTGGGGTAATGGTGTATCTGTGGACTGTGTTTACTTATTGCTTGCCCATGTTCTTCCTCTACTGATCTGCTTGTATAATGTTTTAGTCTCGACATTATGTTCTTCAAGGTAGAAACTCTGCTGTACTGTCTGAGTGCCCAGCACAGCTGGTCTCTGGTCTTCCTGTGCTTTGGGGGTGGGTAGTGGTGGCAAAATAATATCCGTTCAAGGGAGATAATCTTTCTCCCCTGGGCTTCTCTGTCTCTTACGCCTGTGTAGTCTCAGTTCTTCCAGACCTACGCATTTCTAGGGAAAGGAGAACTTTGCAGTGATTTTAATGCTTTCTTTTTCTAGACTCTGTATCGTACGTCTTTGCTGTCCCTGTGCTCTTTCTTAGGTGTTTCACTCTCTGAAAACGCAACTCCAGCTGCTGCAGGAGCAGGACTGGGCTAGATCCACCTTTGTGGGGTTCTTCTTTGTTTGGCTGTTAATACAGGACAGTCTGGGCCAGTAAAGATAGGCACCATGAAGTATAAGCCCCAAGGCACTGATCGGTTCAGTAGTACGACTGTAAGACTCTGATGCCTTGTTGGAGGATCTTGGCTTTCTAAGATGAACTGTTGCCCGTAATGGCAGTCTTTCCTGCTGCATCAGGAACGGGCCAATGAACT
>NW_009616417.1:2349-7845 GCF_000690535.1 Cariama cristata
AACTAAGTCCACGTTTAGTTTTGGAAGTTGCCTTGCTCTCACAACGGAGGTATCATCCCTCCTGCTGTGGCCTTTCTTTTTTCAGGGCCAAGTTGAGAGAGATCTGTGAACTCTTAATGCCCTTCCTATGAACTGAGTAAGCATAGCCTAGGCCCAGCTGCCTTTGGCTCAAGCAGCTCTCAGGGGAGGCAGAGCTGAATTTTCTGGGCAGCGGGTTATTATGCAGAGAGCCAGAAGGAAGTAAACACCTGAAGACCAGGCAAATGCTCTTTGCATCTTCAGTTAGGCTGCCCAGTGGGATAGGGATTATTGGCTTCCCATTGCGATGCCTTAGAAGGAAAGCAATCTTGGTTGATTGATGCTGCAGGGTATGATGTATGCTTTTGCTAAAATAGTCAATCAATCGGCCTTAACTTCCACTCAAAGTTATCTCAATAAAAATCTTCATTGCAGTGTTCTGAGGCAGGAGAGAGTGTCTTTATTGTGATACCATGCAAATAAGTACCCTTAAGGTTTGTAGCAGGTTTTCACTGTATGGAGACTGCAAGAAAGGAACGAGAGCTTTGCCAAAGTAAAATGTCTGTCCGTATCAAGGTAATGTCTTACTGTGTTTTCGTTGTTTTGTACGCTGATCAGGCAGTACGTTTGGACAAAATGTGTGAAAGGACTTTGTGCAAACATGCCTGGGGTCTTGTTCTTTCCAAGTAGTGGTATTTTTCAACCTCCGTTAACAGGACTGCTCTTCCTTTTTCTTCCTTTTAATATCTCAAAGCCCATAAATCTGAGTTCTTAATTAGGAAACAAGATAAGATTGTGTGATTGTGTTCAATCTTACTGTTTTTCCATGACACAACTGTCGTGTTCAGTGTTACGTGGATGTTGTTTCAGTGATAAGTCATCACATGTCTAGTTAGAGGTGAGAGATAGGAGTTGTATTGTGGCTAATGCGTCAGTATTGCTGAGCTCAGATTGCAAAGGCAGATTCTACCTGTACAAATTATGCTGTGAATGGCACGGCAAGGATTCAAATACACTGCATTTTGTCCAGAATACCTCATATCTCGGTGCAATGTGTGAGCTCAAAAACGTTCCAAGTCTTGCTGCCACCCACGCAGCGTGCTCAAACACTGTGTCTCCTGCTTACAATAGTTAGGAAAGCATTGACTTAGGGAAATGCATGTGGTTTGGGCATGCTTTGTGAGACTGTGTATCTGCACCTTCAGGACATTATGTTTCAGAAGATGCTCTGAATTCTCTATCATTAAAACTTCCAAACGTGTTTCGGAAAGTTATAGCCTAATGAATGTCTTCTTGGAAGGACAGCAGTTACTGCAAGTAGAACTGGAAATATCCTATCAGTACCACCTACGGTGATCCTTTGAAGTGCCTATGAGATGAATGTTCTCATCTCTGCAACCCTGGTGTCCTGTTTGGGCAGACGGTACCTCTTACCTGATACCTCATGGAGGGCAGGGTAAGACTTCATTTCTGCAGCTGCTTGCATTCTTTCCTTTGCCCGAGGTCCAGGAAGCCTTGCAGTGAGCAGGACGTGTCATATGGTGTGGAGGAACGTGCGCTCCTCTGGCACAGCTGCCTTCAACTGGGTTGGCAGCATCTCACCGCCCCATGAAGCGGGCTGCTCTGTCGGCTATGGGTTCAGGGGTCTGTTTTCTCTCTGCAAGGAGTATCGCCTGTCTTTTCTACAACCCCTAAGAGTTTCCTTTTCTGAAGCGGATTTGGTGATGAAGAGCCTCTGAGCTGGGTGTTCCTTTAAGAAGCATTTATTTCAGCTGGAAGAACATGTATTTATCTGCCTGAGATGTTCTTGAGTGGTTTCCTGGGTAAATCGGGAATTTTCATGGTAAACTTCCAACCTCGGCAAAATCTGCTCTGTTTGGGAAAGCTACAGAGTTGCACCTCTGGGAATGTTAAATGGTTCCAGATTGCTCCCTCAAAAGATACTGTGATGCCGTGACAAACCGGAGCAACTCCAAACCAGGAGTGCTTGGGAGAGGCCACAGTTTCTTGTAAGGAAACAGTCTCTTATAACTGGTGATATTTGCTGTGTTTGAATTATGATTTCCTTTTAGTCCTATATAGAAAACAAAATGTTCTAAACAGCCATCGGAATGCTTATTATTCTTAATATTGTGGGCTTGGCTTGTTTGGGATGTTTGGGATTTCTCCTCTGGCAGTGTTATGTTTCCCTTCTGAGCATACAAGAATTGAATTGGTGTCTGTTATTCCTTCTTTCTGCTCATTAGTGGAACTTGGGATAAGTGTCCCCTGCCAGTATGATTGATGGGCCGTGTGCTCCTTTCAGAATACTAATAGTGACTTTCCTGAAGGCTTAATTTTATTTCAAGTACCTGCCATGCTGCCTCCTAGCCTTGCTCTCCAGTGTTTCATTCATTAGCTGGGCTGCGTTAGCGCAGTTGTCTGATGGCTTATCAAAAATGTTGCATTGTTCCTATTGTGCTAGTACACTATGAGTGCTCATTCTGCTTCCTCTTGTGTATTCAGTTACTTGTGATTGATTACTAACAGCCATGTAGTATGCGTCTAGTGTACCCTCCTCTGGGATGGAGAACCCCTGACCTTTATCCTGTCAAAAGAATAAATTGCTGTGCACCAGTATCTTATGGGGTTCCCATAGCAGATCTGTTCTTCAATGAAATCTGTAGTGATGCTTTTGTGTAATTGTTTGCAACGTGGAATGATTCTGGATTGAACGCATGTCTCCAGTCAACTTCAGAAGAAGTTATTACCAAAAAAGAGCCAGAGGTGAGAAACATGCTGCATTTTATAGCATGCCAGATGAGCATCTATAAAGCAAGGCTTTTTTCTAAATATCTTGGGTTCTTATGTGGTCCAAGCTTTCAGCATCCCAGCTGATGGGGAAGCTGTGTTCTGTTTTGGTTTGGTTTGTTGGTTTTTTTTAACTACATCAAAGCTGGTGGATACTGTTTTGGGAAACAAGAAGTGAGAGTGTCTTCTCCTCTGTGTGGGATGTGGCAGCAGGAACCTGTCTCTGCCTCTAGGGAAGCAGACAGCTTAAGTGATACTGCTTTTGTAGTTAGAAGTCTCTTAGATAAATGAGGCTTTGTTTAGGTACTGCCATATACTCATTGCTGTGGACCCGAAGGAGAGATGCAGTATTTCGGGTACCTTAACACATTGCAGCTGTGGTTACAGAGACCACTCCCTGCTCTGTGATGTGATTCAGCCTCTGTGCATACAGCCCAAAATCACACTGGCGTTTTCTGCAGGCCTCTTGCAATGCCATGTGCTTTATAATTTACTGCCCGCTGTCATCTCTCATGCTCTTTCTGTTTCTCCTGTTTCATGTGATCTAATGAAGTGAGGGATTCTGTTTAGTAAATAAAAACTCCTGTTGTATTTTGGCTTCTGTTCTAGTTTTTCTAGGTTCTCCTTATTTTTCTACTTGTGCTGATTTTTACATTTCCACTGTAAATCTTTCTTATTATGCTTCTTATTCTTCAGTGTGAGTATATCTTAAGTAGCATGAGATCCAAAGCCAGTGCATGTGGGACCATCTCCTGGACAAAATATGTCCAGGTTCCATGCCCAGCTGTGCATTTTTAACTGTTTTTTCTGTGCATATGGCAACTAAGTTCTCATCAGTATAGGCAGTGCAGGATGATGGCAGAACTCAGGTCTTTGGTTCCGTTTTCCAAAACTGAAAACCACTAACAGTTAGCTGTTTTGCTGTTACAAAGGTAGCAGGGTTAGAATAAGAGTAACTCCCTTGTAAAGGGTTTTACGATTCTTTTCCTGTGCTTTAGTACATTTTCTCTACCGGGGGAGAAGATCATGGTCATCCAAAGCCTCTCACTGATTCTTCTGCTGTCTGATTTTCAGTAACAGTTCAAGTAGTGTCTCTCAATCTGTATTATTTGATCAGTTTTTTAAGATGTGCATTATTTATATATATTTTAGAAGAGCTCCTTTGTATTTGTTCTGCATTTCCCCCTGTGTTCCTTCAACTATCTTCTAGCAGTCCGTTTATTTTCTGCCTTATCAATACGTCCACTTTCTTCTCATTGCTCCTTTCCCTCAAAAGCCCTGCACATACCTGCTGACAATTTTGGCACTGTTCTCACATTTTTTTTCCTTGCCTCTGTCTTGTGTTGCACACCTGTAATTGAGTAATCTTTAGCTCTGAATCTTAATTTTTCTCTTTTCAAAGTAGTTTGCTTTTTTTCCTCAGAATTTAGTGGCTGTTTCTTGTGAAGCTGCAATGGTCACATCTTGTTCTTGAATGGCTTATATTTTTCAGCTGGACTATGTTCTTGATGCACTTGGGTTCTTTGTTAGTGGCTTTCTGATTTTTTTTCACTGTTAATGAATATCAGCTTTTTTCTTTTGTTAGACTTTCTGAATTTTCTTGTACGTGCCTCCCTGAAATACAGTCCGACAAGCTGGCATTTCTTTTAGTCCTCTCATACCTTATGCTTGAGGCTGCTTGCTCCAAGTAGTCCTTCCTTTCTTCTGTGCTCTTTTGTCAGAAGCAGACTCAGGATGTCCATTTGAATTTCACAGCATACTGTATGTATGAATAATTTACTCATATTTTCCTTGCTGTTCGCCAAGTCCCTTGACTTTTCAAGCTTTTTCTCTGCCTATTATGTTCCTTAATCTCCAGTCGGACAAAGAGACAACATTCCCATTACTCTGTGTTTACACTTTGTTCATCTCGCCTGTGTATTGATGAAATGTTCGTACTTATTTGGGGATAACTTTATCTGTTGCAATACTGATTTGTGGAAGCATGGACAAGTCACCCTTATTTCAGAGTCCTGCTCCACCCACAAGGATCTGAACAGAGAACTGCATTGTACAGGATCTGGTTATTAACAGCTTGTGTGGCAAGTGGATGAAAAGCCTACGCACAAATTTACCAGTTTTGGTGAGAATCATTCTTTTGAGTGAAGAATCTTAACTGTGCAAGTCTTTAGAATGAAATGTTGGTTTTTTAAATGGAAAATTTTTTTCTTACAGTTATGAAGAACCTCAAAAATGGATGCCCATGCTGGTTTGACACTGTTTCTTCCATGGGCCTGTATCCCTGCTATTGTATCACTTCAGTCCCTCCCCTGTACTCTCTTTCCAGGTGTATCTTATCGTGGTACCATGTTCCTGAGCCTGCAGGTAGTCAGATCTAAGGTGCTTGCCAGCTCAAGACAACAGCAAAGGAAATGGATGGGATGTTTGGTGGGTTTGCTGCTTCCGAAGTACCAAGCTGTAATGAAACCTCAACTCTGCATTCATCGTTAGTAGGAAAGTTGTTAGACTATGCGTTACAGAAGCTGCCGTATGGCACATGTTGCCTTTTTGTGCATGGAGATCTCTACCAGGAAAGTCTGGATGATGCAGGATGCCCTAGGTTTTAAGTCATCACTGTAGCAAGGTTTGCCAGATGGGTGTCTATTGGCACTTGAAACGCTGGACATTCTTCAGGGAGGCAATCTTAAA
>NW_009616418.1:0-1928 GCF_000690535.1 Cariama cristata
GACACCCGCACGGCCGGGGCCATGGGCGCTGGGCCATGGGCCCGGGAAAGTTAGAAGTCCATGTTCCAGTAATTGTCTTGTTGTTTATTTTATCCAAGTACCCTAGTGAATAGGGGAAAAATAAACACGATGAAAAAAAATTCAAACAGTTGAGTCGTCTTTAGTGCCAGCCCTTGTGGTTGAATAAAAAGGATGGTCCAATTTCTATTGAGCTGAGAAATCTTTGAAGTGGGAGTTATTATCTGAGAAATTCCTGCTCGTCGTCCTAACAACGCTGATGAAACGTAAAAGGTTCTTTGTCAGCGATTTGTTCTCCTCTCTGTCAAACTCACCCTGCCCGTTGGCTTTAAACCGTTTCTAAAGAGATAAAATCAAACTTTTAAAGATAACTTTAGGGGCCCAGAGGGTGCAGAAAATACCAAACTATCGAATCCTGTGTATAGACACACATCTGGATATATGTGGCTGTGTCTGTGTGAAACTCTGTCTGTGTACAGATCTCCATAGATGTCTGTCTGACCTTACTGTTCGAAAGTTGAAATGATGTCCATCTTTTCGCATTTTATCCTCTGAACTTTTCCGTCTAATAAATTATTCCTACACATGTGCTGCACAGAATGCGATTCTCGGGAGAAGGCAGAGATGTTGGGTTTCATTAACACCACTGTGTGACCAACAAACGTTTTCTTTCCAGTAGAGTGAAAGCAAGAGCGTAGACATAAGAGTAAAGACTTTGATCATTTTAACAGTCCGAATACCTATTAAGCATGTATATACTGCAACGTATCGAAGTTGTTAACGCATTCAAAGCGATGGCTTCCATATGCTCCCATGTTTTACTGTCCGTAAGTGTAAAGATAGTCAAACTGCATCCTTTTTGTATCTTCTTTTTATAAACATCACGGTGTGTACTGAAATGACTCCCTGATCAAGGTTTGTTTAGTAGTTTCTCACTGGAGATCATGCAACGCTCTGTTCGTGACACGAATTCCTTGAAGTTGTAACTCATCGGTGTACTTCTGTTTTACTTGCTACAGAATTATCTAAGCCCAATCCTGCCATTCTAAGCCACCCCATCAATTTAATGGGACTTTTCCTGAGCAAGGACCGAGTCAAACTGCAGTGGAATGGGTATTATTATTGTTATTATTAATTCTGGATCTTGTCTTATTTATGGAAAAATCTACCACATTCCTTGTGAACTGTACAGGGAAGAAGCCTCTGAAAATGTAGCTCGCAAAAAACATTTGCAATGTTGATATGCTGTATCTCTTTCCAGACTTCTTATATTCCATATTTTCCTTCATCACGTGTTTGATAATGAAGGAATGTTTTGTTGTGTGTTTGAACATACTATTTATTTTTAATATTTGGATTTTTTTACAATAAATATTTATAAACGTTTCGATTCTATGGTTATTTTTACAAACGTGCACTTTTAAACTATGTGTTTGTACTGATGATACCGAGCCATTCCTAAAACACTGTGTAATCAATCTTGTCTTTCTATTGGTTTTTATATTAGCTGAAAAAATATTTCCCCAAACCGGTGTACTGTTAACGTGGTGTACAATCGAGTACTAATGCGTGTTTTTTGTTGGTCTTTAACCTCTTTTAATGTTAATCGTTTTAGGTTGGCATTTGCATTAAAAGAACAAAAAAAAAAAACCAAACAAACACTTCTCTGGCTTCATTTCTGAGACAACATTTTTCAGATCGGAGACTTCAAACGGATTGTCCTTTAAATACCGACCGAGGGTGAAGGGTGCGAAGGGTGAAAAGAGAGCCCGGCGTTACCCAAGTGGAGCCCTGTCCCTTTGTTGTTTCCCCCGGGTACCTCCGCAGCGGCACCCTGAGCCCTGCACACGCAGTTTGCGCTCCTGGGGTCACTCATGCTCCGGATTTTGGGGAGAGTTTCCAGCCGGAGC
>NW_009616418.1:2082-3290 GCF_000690535.1 Cariama cristata
CTGAGCCTCCCCCGCAAGGCTGCTGCTCCCCCCCTCCCCCGAGGGGTCATTGTTTTGGCAGGGCGGGTGAGGGATGAAACTGTTTGTTCGAAGAATTTTACCCCCCAAAATGACTCCCTGTCCTACTGACACTTTTTATAAGGTTCCTAGGAGGATTTAGAGCATTTTCTTTCTTTTTAAGAGAGGAAATTCATTCGTCAACTAAGGTGATCTGAAAGTAAGCCTTCTTCGCCTTGCATATTCCCCTAACCAATTTTAATACGTTGCAGGGTTTCGCAGCTCCCGAACACACTCAGAGTTTTCTTTGCATGACTTTTTAAACCTCAGCTTTGCAATTTAGAGGGATGCAACAGCCTTGGGCGCATAGCGGTCCTAACCCCGGTGGGCGTCGTGCGCATGCGCGCTGCCTTGACTCCTTTTAAAAAAAGGAAAAATTGAAAGAAGTTGCCTAACACAGCGAGACGACAAAAAATTGGCTTTGGCTGGTAGGAATATGGTCAATAAAGAATACATTTGACTACAGAAAGAGAGAGAGAGAAAGAAAGAAAATAATTAAAGAAAGAAAAGTATTCAAGTAAAAGAACAGAAGGAAAATATTTTTGCTGGTCTGTAAAAGACAAAAAAAAGGGCCCATAAAGGAAAGGAGGGCTAACAGTACATGCTAATTAAAGAATACAATTCTATGGCCTATAATGATTGAGCGAAGACATGTACTTATTACACTTGACTGTCAACAAGGGAAGGAATGTCCCCTCAGACAACATGGTGAGAGACGTGTGGGCATTATTAGTGGTCCTTTTATAGACATTGCCTTTTCTTTCTCAATGCTGACAAACCATTTTGGAGGGAACCATCCCCTGTTGCTTCCTATCATCGATCCCCATGCAAGCCCCTGCATTGTGCAAGTGCATTAATTAAAGACCATTCATTTAACAAAAGAACATTGTATGTTCAGGAAAGGAAGATTAGAAATATGAATCAGTAACCGAGACCCGTTTCCTCCGCCTTATCGGGAGAAGCAGAGGGGAAGGAGGTGCGGGGTGCGGTTAAACAGGCTGCGCCTCCCCAGCCCGAGCAGGGGCTCAGCCACCATTTAGGGTCTTTGGGACAGAAACCCTGAAATGGATTACAACTGGAGGGAAAAAACAACAACAAAAAGATTGTTGTCAAGTGTCTCGGTGTGCGTCGGATGGCTTAAGCCCTCCCCT
>NW_009616419.1:0-2270 GCF_000690535.1 Cariama cristata
GTGGGGAGGTGTTGGAGGACGGGGCGGCTTGACGTTCGGTAGCGCTGCGCTTACGTGTGCCGGCTGAAAGGCGCCGAGGTGGGGCTGGGCTCGGGGTGAGAGCGCTCGGCAGGTTTGTGCCGTTGGCGTCGCGGTTCTGCAAGGCCTGCCACAGAGCTGCGCCCTGTCTGTGAAAATGATCGCTTCTGATTCCGTCACCAGTATGTGCGCTGAAATGCAGGAGGGTGGGAATCTGTTGCCTGACGTAGGAATAGCTTTTGTATGAGGTAATGAGTTCTCTAAGAGGAATAAAGAATGAAAGACCCGAGACTAGGCCGTGAAGTTAACTGCCTGGGTGCAGAAAGGATCCGGGGACTCCCGCTGTGAGTTTATGTAGTTTTCACTCGGCACAAAGCAAAACATTTAATACTGCTTTTTTTTTGTTTGTTTGTGTGTGGTTAAACCTTCACATTCTTCCCAAATTCATTTTGATCTTAAGGTGACATCGTAATACTTCTGGGTAATCAAAACTATCCCTGCTTGAAGTTGAAAACAGTTTTTTTTTTTTTTTTCCTGATGTAACTTTTTGCATCTGTTCCCTGCTTTAGGACAGCAGTGATGACATTGAAGATGTGTCTCTCTTTGATGCAGATGCTGATGTATCCAGGAGATCAAAAAAGTCAAAAATAAGGTCAGTGGCCATAGAGAGAGTTTCTGGATGACTTCTGGGCAGAAGCATGAGGATGCAAGGACTGCCATGTGATATCAAAATATGAAATGGCAAATACCTTCTTTATTTGGTTAGAGGTAATGGGGAGTAACTTCTGGATAACTGAAAGTGCCAGTTCCAGAAGCTCAGCTGGAGTTTGTAGGCCTGTCCCTTTGTACTTCTGGGTGCCCTCACATTTAGTGTGTGTTTGTGTTGCTGTGTGTCAGGGATCTCTGCTGATACAATGACTCTGCGTAATGGGAGGTTCTCACCGTTGTTGAGTGCTGGTTCCGAGCTAGTCCGTTATCTCTTCCCCAGTGTTTGTCCTTGACTATGCTTGGTGCTGCCCTGCTATCTGCCATGTCCTGGCATGGTTGGTCCAGCTGCCTCCTTCCTCGTTCTGCCCAAACTGCTGCCACAGAGCAGTGTCCCTACACAGGTGCTGTGGTGACCCTGGCTCTGTACTGCATGTTTCTGACCTGGAAACTGCAGAAATCAGAAAGAAGGGCAAGTCTGATGTGTTGAGAAATGTGATCATTCATTCAGAGGTATTTTCTCTGTCAGAACCTTTTTAAATTTACCCCATAAAAATTGCCTTACATTGAACACCAGGTAAAACTCCTTGTCCCCTTCCATCCCAAATTCTGTCTGCACATGGGATATCACTGCATGTAGAATGTGTCTTCCTTATGATGAGCTACAAATCAGTTTATTTCCCATATTTTCAGAAGTCGTTTCACACTGGGTTCATGTTACGATGCTGATCCTTGTCCTGTGAGTTGGCAGGAGGTCACTTGGCAGTGTCATTTCTCTGAAATTGCTTCAGTCTTGTCTGAAAGAGCTGTGACTGTACTGTACTTCATTCCAGGCATCCAGTGGCATCATTTTTCCACTTATTCTTCCGAGTCAGTGCGATAGTTGTCTATCTGCTCTGTGAGCTCTTAACTAGCAGCTTTATTGCCTGCATGGTGACAATTATCCTCCTCTTGTCGTGTGACTTTTGGGCTGTAAAGGTAAGTTCCTCTTACGCTTTTTGTTATCTTTGTCTTACTATATAAGAATAATAGAAGAGAGCGATATTCACATCACACAAAAAGAAGTAACTTCTTTGTGCCTTTCCCACAGAATGATACCCAAAATACCCTCAAGTAATGTGATGTATTGCAAAGTGTTGCAAAAGAATAATTCTTAAATCTCTGTGTATCTGGGTTTTTTTTGAAATCAAATGGAGAAACATATATTAGGTTTTCTTTTAACAGGCTTCAATATCAGATCACGTTCAAATCACCAGAAATGCGCCTCACAGTAATTTAGTATTATACTGGACATACTAGAAAATAGATTGTTGTGGACATAAGAGCCTTGTAATCTTGTTTTCCCAAATGTGAGGCAAATGAGCAGCGTTGAAAATAGCAACTCAAACAGCTGAAGTTTGGCAAATGGTTTCTTTTAGCAGAAAATTCGAAGCTCCTTGCTTTTCTTCTATTTCAGAATGTCACAGGGCGACTGATGGTTGGCCTTCGCTGGTGGAACCAGGTGGATGACGATGGTAGAAGTCAGTGGATATTTGAAGCCAGGAAGG
>NW_009616420.1:0-253 GCF_000690535.1 Cariama cristata
CCCGGTTAGACCGGGTCACGGGGTTCGTCAGGCCCCGGGGCAGTTGAATGTGCCTTCTGCAGGGTCATCCGTGATGTGGTGATGGGACTGTGTTATGTCATGGTCTTCCCTGCAGCTCCCGTGGTGTCACGGGTGACACAGCTGTGTCTGAGGTGTCGGTGTGGTCAAAAAGAGGGTGATGGGAACATCTGCAGTCATTGGTGTCAAATTTTTTCTTACAGATGCTAGAGCTCAGAGAGGTTTATTAGGTTCA
>NW_009616420.1:315-17502 GCF_000690535.1 Cariama cristata
TTCAGCAGGTAAGGGCGCGATCCTGTGGTCTGGCCTTCAGTGACAGCTTTGTCACTTGAAGGATCAAATCCTGAACAGCTGCTGTTCAAGCTGTTTTTCAGGCTTAGTGCTCTTTATGCTGATATAAAATATTCCATACATGAAGGATTGTCCTCACTTACCGGTGTTAACAAAGCAATGCCCCGTTGCTCATCAAACCCAATGGTCCAGGTACTGTACACATGTTATGGTGCTGAAGTGAAGCCTAAGGACAGCTTAGTGCCTTGCGTGTTCCTTGCGATTTACTGGAGTGGTGTTTAGACAGCGGTGAGACTAATGCAAAAAGACAGTAGCGAGTCTGGCCTTGGAGCTCTTTTCTCTTTTATTTCCCTCTCCTGGAATCTGTGTCAGAAAGAGTGGTAAGCCACAAACCAGGAATTTCATGAAGCTACTTTAGCCCTGTCAGTGTTATTATTCTAAATATCAGTGTATCCACGTGTATGCGTGTACTACCCGGTCCACAGTGATGCATGAAAGCATCTGTTAATTACCAATAAGACACAGAATGCTGTTGAGTCTTTTCCTTGATGAGGAAATTATGTTATTGATTGGTAAGTATTTACGTTTCTGGTAATTCATTCAGTTTTCCAAAATTTTGGAGAATTTTGAGGTTGTCAGCCAAGAATCTATCCATCTGGTCAGACCTGTGAGCACACTGTGTCATTTCCTTGTGAGGAAGACATTCACAACAAGTGTATTTATTCTTGCTGTTTATTTGAAAGTGTATCGGAGTTCTTGGAGCAGAGCCCTGTTGCTCGGGAGGGGTACAAACAGGTAACTGTGAGATTGTCCTGAGTGCCGTCACCCTGTGGGCAGCTTTCATCTGCAGCAAGTCTGTCATTTAATAGCCAAGGGAGGTATTGCTGTTGTTTTGGAGATGGGTTGGCAGTGTGTGCCCAGCATAATAACAGTCTCTGGTGTTTTCATTTCAACTGTGTAAAAAAAGTGCCTTCAAACACAGCAGCAAAATCGGTAGCTAACCTCATAACTTTGTTTTTTTCTCCTTTTGGAGTCAGTTGAAAGGACTTCCTCTTATTCCTGTTTGTTTTACCAGGAAGGTTACGAGAAGAGATCCTACAGCTGACTGATTAGTGATTCTAGCAGAAGGGTGGAGGTTAAGAATGTCAAAAATTACTACAGAACTCCTTTTGGAGAGAGCGGAAGATCTACGAGGCTCCGCAAGATTGAGACTCTGAAGTAAGTGCAGACAGGCCCATGGAAAATTCCAGCTGAATTCAGCCTGGGCGACCCTTTTTTCGTCTTTCTTCCTCTAAGCATTTTTACTGCAAAAGGAGAGATGGTTGCAAAGCACAGAACGGGAGTTGGCATTCTCGATGCAGGATCAGCGAGCACTAGTGGAACTGCATTCACTAGATAGGTTATCAGCAGTTACCACCTCTTTTCACCATTTATATTGTATATAGGCTGCCACCTTCTTTCTGTAAAACTGCTTAAAGGCCGGATCCTGATTTCCTAACCCTAAGATATACTCCCGACACCCAAAACACTTCTGACTTTGCTAGCAATTGCTTCATGTGAATAAGAGAATCTCTTCTGACCTGGATTTTAGAGCATTTAAAAAAAACATTTTTGGCATTATTTCCCCTCCCTTTTCCTCTCCCTCCATCACTTTCCTCTAAATCCAGTTGTTAGTACCTCAAACATTGCAGAGAGAGAGAATAAGCTCTGACACACTTAGAAACCACTAAGAACAGTTTTCTTGATCAGATCCTTAACAGAGGTCTTTGAAAATGCGTGTCTTTCCAAACAGTTAATACGGTGGAATTTTGCTATTCCAGAACTAGTCAATCTGAGTGACGCAGCTAGCCAATTTCTGGCTGACACCTTTGTTGTTTTTGTTACTGATGTAAGAGTTTTGGGTTTCATATGTACTCTTTAAAGTTATTCCTTCTAGTACTGTTTTTAGAGAGAAAGTCAAAAGTTGATCTGAAAAGTATAGGCTGCAGTAATCTGGGTAACAAAGTGATGCTGAGATGTTTGAAGTAGTCAATTTCTAGAGTGTGGCTTTTTCCATGCAGCTTCGTACCATAATTTTGAAAGGTTATATTTCAGAAAGTCCATTTGGGGAATACTGTGTTGAGTTTCTCCCCAAAATGGCACAGTAGTCACGCTCAGCTTTGCAGCCAGCTGAATTCTGTTCAAACTGTCTTACATGCTTTGACTGGTTGGTTAGGTTTCTGAGATGACAAGTGAAGGAGAAGTGCTTCCTAACTTTATTTGCCTCATTTATTCACTCCTCATTTATATTTAGAAGACCTTTTTTTACTAATCACTAGGGGTGGAGACTCTGTTTGTTAAAGGAACGCAGGCTTGTGTCCTCAAGAGATGTTGGCTGTCAGGACTAGAAGCTCCCTTTGGAGCTCAACTACTTGATCTAATCAAATCTAAATGACCTTTCTTATAATATGCAGTTTTCACTTTCTTACAGAGAAGAAATACTTTTTTTCCCCTCACAAATTTTGTACCACATCCTCTTTCAGGACAGAATGCTTCTGGTTTGGCGGCAGCCGTGGGATTTTGTTAGGTAGATTTCTGTATTTGTCATTGGAAGTTTTTGCAGCAAAATTGACTGTAAAAGAAATGGAAAAATCACTTTTTTGTGAAGTTAGTTCTTTGAAAATAGCCAAATGATTTGGGGACCTACTCTCCACTTGGCCTGAACTTAACTTCTAATGCAGAGAAGAAAAGTTTTGAGCCATTTTGGCAAACTCGTCCAGTTTGCCACATTGTTGTGTGAGTGCAAGTGTCAGCATGAGGTGAGGGGAACTAGCCTTTTGGAATCACTATAGTTTTACATTGCTTACACCAGTTGTGAGATGGTGATTTCTAAAAAATGAGTGAAATGATGAATCAGTGCATTCTGTGGACAGAGTAGACTAATGGTGTAGTGAAGAAGTGTCTTGCATTGCCACAGCTTGTTTTGTTGAATTTACTTTGCAAAGGAATAAAATACCAAAATTCTTAGAGGTGTAGTAATTTTTTCTACGAACAAGAACTTTTCCAGTGATTCACTGCTCACAGCCAGCTCTGTTACCTGTTGGAGGTTTATCTGGATTGCAGGTGAATTGTACTGCAAATACCTTGGTAGTCTTGAGTCTCTGATGGTGTCTGTTAGCTCAGACACAGCATCTTTTCCATGTACATGTGCTTGCAGTCCTGAATGCTGCAGACAAGAAAAAGCAGGTTTGGTCAGATTTACCCAATGAAGTCAGATTTACCCAGTGAGTTGTGCTAGGCTGAGAGAGGTGCCACCGGGTGGGACCAAGTATCCTGTGAAAGTCAGCACTTATTTTTCCAGTGAACTGCAGATAGTTCTTGTTCTCTTTTGTTTTCAGCCTGTCCAAGCTGCAATTGAAGACTGGAGACTTAGACCCACGTTTGTTTTCCCGCCTGAGACATCTGCAGAAACTAGATCTTTCTGATAATTTGCTGGACAAATTTCCCAACAGTTTAACCCTGCCTGATCTGCGTGTCCTAAACTGCAACAACAACAAACTGGAAGATGTAACTGCTCTGAAACAGTTCCCTCTGCTGGAGGAGCTAACCTACGAGAACAATGTGTACCTGACAGTGAGTTACCTCCCATCCTTACAAGCTGAGCATTAAATAGAGGGGGAAACAAACAGCAGCTATGCCTAGTTCTTATATATTGTTGTTAGGCAGCAAGTGTTAGAGCATCTGAGAAAGCAGCCAGTCTTTCTGAAGGTCACCAGTTTGTGCCACTGTTTCCCGATCTGCAGAAGTGACTTGTTCAAAATGACTCGGATATTAAAATCTGGGTATCTTGAACTCCTGATTCTCCAGGCCAAAGTCCCATCTTAGGCAGCTTATCAGGCAGGATATCTTATGCTCATGCTTGTGTAAAAATATAGTAATGACTGTGTACAAATGCCCTTCTTATATGTTAAGTTTTGATGCCCCTTGTGCTTCTGAAAGAGCAGACTTGGTCCTCTGATGAGGGGTTAAACTTAGTGATTAACCTAGTTCAGGTTTTCTGACTTCTCCCAAGAAGTTCTGCTGACCGTACAGTTTAAGCATCTGAAGCTGTAATTTTACTTGTGCTTTAAACTGGCATCAGTCACCATTGCTGTCCCCAGATGCCTATTTACTGTTGCATGCTGGCAGAAGGATATGTGTGGCTGTATGGTAAACCGGACTGGGGAACTGGTCTGACCTAAAATGCACCTGACCCAAAGAAGCCCTGCTGGTATTCGTTTACTGTAGGCAGGGCAGGGCTTCCTCGGAGTTAGATGCTGGCTCAGAGTTAAAGGATGTGCCCAGAGTACCCTGCATTGCACCCAGGCCAGAGCGAATGAGCCTGGTTACACCGCCACCACCTTGTGTTGGATGTTAGTACTGTGTAAGTGTCAGGCAGGTCTTTTGTCTGCGATTTAAGATCCCAACTCATAGCAGAACGTTAATTTACAAGTAAAAGGTGATACTCGAGTTGGAAATGCTGAGAAGATTTTATGAAATGCCTTTTCCTGGCTAAATATAGTCTTCTCATCCTTAGCTGTGTTTTAATAAAGGGCTGAAGCTAAAGCAAGTACCATGTGTACAATTTTTGTAACTCTCATGCCTTCACTTTCTAGCTCAACGATGACTATAAAGTCATGTTTCTTTTGGAAAATCTTCGGCTACTCAATGGCAAGGATATAACCAAACTGGCTAATCATGTGAGGCGTGTCAATAGTCGTAAGCTCACCAGCAAGGTAAGATGTGTGATTTTTTTTTTTGATCTCTAAACACCTGAGAAGTAAGTAAATACCATGCTCAGTTTAATGACAGGGTTGCAAACAAGCACCAAATGTTTAACAATGTTTCTGGTATGATCTGAGCACTGCCTGCTGTATGGACCAGCTAGTAAATGTCTTACTGCTGCTTTCTCTACTCACTTGTTGCATTTGGTCTGCCTGTTCTGTGTAGCCAAATTCTGCCCTGAGTTTAAATCGCAGGAGCAGGGCCAACAAGGTCTGTGTCTGACCCTCTAGTTTTTCAGGTCACTCAGATCATCATTCAAAAATGGGAGAAGCCTGGTGCTGACAACAGCTGCATACACCTCCCCATCTAATTTACGTTGCTGTCCTGGCCTGAGGAATGGGGAGCACAAAACCAAGCTCAGGATAATCTTGCTTTTTCCAGCATACACCAGGAACAAGGATTTGTTCTTTCTTCTTCAGCTGTGCACATTTGGAATTGTGTTTTCACTCATTTATTTACACAGTTCAGCTCCTGACAGATTGTCCCCACAAAGCATGTTGTGATTTGAGCAAAATTACTGTTCTATTATGAAAAAGTTGGGGGGGGGGATGTTTGTGCAGTACTGCTCTTACCATTTGTATTCTCGTTAGTTGATCTTGGTAATTCCTTCTATGTAGCAGTGGTGGAGAGATCAAATACTGAAGACAGGGAAGGCTTATTGTGCCAAGTGTTATCTGTGAAATACCTTGTACCTCAAAGGGTCTTGGTGAGGGCTGCTCAGCCTCTTATCCTCCAGGCAACTGAGCATGGTTGGCTGTTTAATGAGATACCAAATGCTTCCCTGTGCTGTTCACTTTGTGCTCATACCTGTGCCCCAGATACTTTTCCCTGATGGTATTGCTTTGTACCTGGCTGCCCAGTTCTTACTGCTGTGTCTAAATGTAAAATGTCTGTTGGGTCCAAATGCTTATGGGTGTGTTACTACCCGCCAGAAACTCTCAGATGGGAAACCGTGCTGATAGGTGAGCATCTGCATGATTGTGCCCATAGTTCAGAAGCCTTTTGGAGTCAAGGTATCTTTATAAATGGGGATGACAAGTGCACCGGTCCTGCTCACGCACGTGCTTGAACTACAAGAAAACTCAAAACACCCCCATTATCCCATGCCTGTTATAATAAATTAGTTACCTGTCTACCTACCTAACCAGGAGTTACCTGGTACTCCCTGTTAGTAGGGCACGGTGTAAGACTCCTTAAGACCATTTGCTATGGATCCAGAGGCATGAAATCAGGCATTACTCTTGGTCCGTGTTGATGGTATCTGTTTAACCACACTCACTTAAGCTTGGTTCAGAGGAGTTGGGTTTCTTGTTAACTGAAGTCATGGTTTGAACACTGATGAAATAAATGGAAGCAGTGCCATCATGTAGCTAGCAGAGCCTCAGGGCTGGCAACTTCTTAAATTCTTTCAGAAGTACTCTTGTGCTTTTCTGCTCTGG
This sequence comes from Cariama cristata, assembly GCF_000690535.1. Classification (NCBI taxonomy): domain Eukaryota; kingdom Metazoa; phylum Chordata; class Aves; order Cariamiformes; family Cariamidae; genus Cariama; species Cariama cristata. The sequence continues at coordinate 6,576 of NW_009616420.1, forward strand.
TTTTCTGTAGTATTCTGTTGAATAAACTCAGCCCTTCTGCCTAGGTTACCGCTCACTGGGAAAAATTCTTCCGTGACCAACTTCCTGAGAAATATACAGCTGAGCAAGTGAAGTCCATCAAGAAAAAGTTCCTGAAGTCGGTACAAACCAATGTAGTATACGGACCCAGCTCACTCAGTGAATTCACCCGCTGGCGGGTAGGTTACATTTCACTTACCCTTCTGTTCTTCAGGCAAGGACTCTGCAGCCTAATTCTGAATGGATTTGATTAAAATGCTCTGTGGATTTGGGTTTAGGGTATCAGGGCTGCAGTATCCTTAGTACTTAATTATTTGCAAATAACTCTAATGGCAACCTTTAGTCTTGATAGAAGCTGTATGAAAGGAGAAAACATAATGACACAACTGTAGTTACTCCCGACGAGGAAAGATACCGTTTAGTTTGTAAGATATGTTTTAATTGTATGTGCCTACATACAATTGAGGTTTCCATCTCTCCTTTGTCTTGTTTCACTGCTGTGCTCTTGTTTTCACAAATGTGTACCCTGGATGCCTACGACAAAATGAAGTTCTTGGGTCATGTATTGTCAGCAGAGGACTTGGCCTGCCAGGCTGTCAGCTGAGAACTCCTCCATCACTTGTGAAATTCACGTAGAATAGTGGAAGCAGATATTAAAAACCCAGCAAAGCACCTCTTGTCATTACACATCAGAGTTTGACTGCTGTTGCTTTTTGGGTTTTTTTGTTGGTTTGTTGTTGGTTTGGTTTTTTTTTTACTTATCCACATACTTGCTTCTAAGGTGAAAATGATTGCTGAAGAGTTTCTGTCATACTCACTGGGTCTGGAGTTAAACACAGATCCTGAACCAGAGGAAAACATGGATGAGAATGAGGAAGAAAGTACAGAAAGCCCCAGGGAAGCTGCAGAGGACATGGGTCAGGTAGGTAATTTTTCCAGTTACATTAACAATGTCCTTTTTATTTCTTATGAATTCTGTAGCACTTGTCAGTTTACATTTATGACCCTTTGGTAACTGTAGGGGCAGTCTCAGGCTGCAGCCTGTATTCCACAGCTGAGGCTTGTTCTTCATGGCCAGATGGAAGCTTTCCCAGCAATGTGATGGTTGAGGTCCGCTCCATGAGGAGAGCGCTTCCATTCTCATAGGAGACCCAAAAGGTTTCATGAGTGTAATCTTACTGACTCCACCTCTCCTTTGAGGAAGAGATATTTTTAATAAGAGAACTGGGCTGATGCGTGGCCAGACTGTGATGGTGCTTGCCTTCTTTGAAATGGCTGCAGACTGAACCCCGTCGGTCCATGGGGGGAGATTTGTTTTTCCACATCATATGTAAATCGCAAGTAACTGGGACAAGGGAAGGGAGATGAAAATGGGGCTGGCTGTGTGATTTTCAGTAGCTTCTGCCTCTAGGAACTCTGCAGCTCTGGGCTGTCTGATTCTTGGAACCCAGTCTGTAACCGTGGGAGGGTACTTGCCTTTGAATAATTAATATCTCTGACTTACAAATGATCTGCGCATCTCGGGGAAGCTAGAAACCTTCTGCAGAAACTGACAACATGCCTTATAGGTCACAGTAACGCCCAGCAAGAGGAAAAGAAATAATTCAAAAGCAGGCTCTGGAAAAAAGAGGTCCAAGTCCCAGGCAAACACCAAGGAGGAGTCTGTAGTTAATCCCAGAAAGTCCGATCGTGTGCAGGATGACCCAGCTCCTGATAAACCAAGAACATCGAACCAGCCAGCCAAAGAGGCGACCGCTGAGCAGGAAGCTGAAGGGACACATAAGAATGGAGAGCAGTTTCCCAAGGGGCAAAGCAATAGACGATCCAGCCAGCTGACAGGGGAACAGAAAAGCCAGGAGCAGGACAACAGCGTTGTTAGCTTGACCCCAGTGAAGAACTCCAAGGGCAAGGTATGTTCATCAGCCCCCTTGGGACTGGCTTTCGGCCTCTTGGTTTAGTGGGAGGAGCCACGTTCAGATTTCATCAGAGCTCTACATGGCTTGGAGCTCATAATTGGCCAGATATATTGTGAGTTACAGTTTTTATTTTGGTTTTTGTTGTTGTTGTTGTTGTTTTGAATCTCTCAGAGGCATCAGGGAAGGCCCCCCCCCGGAGACAGTGAATCCCCTGCAGGGGATGGATGGACCAGCGCTCTGAGGTGGTGCACTGAAAGCCTGTTCTTAGAAATGGGACTGGCATGACTTGCTCTGAGGTCAAACGGATGGCTGTACGGGGAAAGGTGTTTCCCCCTCAGCTCAGACCAGTGGGGATCTAAAGGGTTTTTCACATTTCTCTGCAGCAGGAAATGGGGTTCACTGGGGTCTGCTGGGCACATCTTTTCTAAGCAGTTGCCTGCTGGTTTAGGAGTCTTGAGCATTGGTGGCACCTCAGTCTCTCCTGTTCTCTGTAGCACAGAAGGGCTGAAAAATACTTCAGTTTAACTCAGACTGCTGTGTTCAGTAGAGGGTTCTGTCAAGGCAATCACAGGCAAACCGCTGTCAGGGGAATGAATTTTCTAAATGTGGATGGTTTATTGTAGGAGGATGTCAGTGCAGAGCCATTGCATTTTCTTCAGTGTCACAGTAAAGGCAACAGCCACGAGGATTTTAAAACGCAGCTCTGGTCCTGTGTCTTCGAGCCATTGCTAGACTGTGGAGCCAGGAAAGGTGAGCTCTTAAAGAGGTTTGCAGGATTCCCAGAACCATCCGGCTCTGGAATCCCAGCGGACTCCATGCGTTAGACCCCTGCTCCTTCAAGCTGTAGTCTCCGTTGTCAGGAAGAGACTTGCTTACGTACTTCTTCTTTGACTTTGAAAACAGGAGACTGGGAGAGCACCAGGCAGTGTGATAAGCTGCAGTCTTCACATGTTATCCGTGAACCTGGGAACTTCTCACCTATTCTTTTCATCTTTCAGATCCCATTGTGAGCTCCTCCAGAACCGTGGCAACATGTGGAGGGGAATCCGTCTGTCTGATTGATTGTGAGACGGGAACAGTGCTGAAAAAGTATAAGGTGGCTACAGAGGTAGGTTGCAAGTGGGAAGAGTAAGCATGGAATGGAAATACCATAATCCATTATAATTACAGACATGTATACATAATATATATTACAAAAAGTTCTGAAAGGGTTTCAAGTATTAGCATGGACAGGTCTTAAAAGGGTGAACAAAGATAGTAAACATTTCTTGCTTATCCTTTTAGCCCGGTTTGGCTTTATTTTTTTTTTTTATTAGTTTAAAAGATTAGTCTGCCTCTTTTCTCCTCACACAGGCATACGTATGTGTATCTGGGCTGCTCAGACTGCTGGACAGCATACAGGAATACGCATCCTGTTTTGATAGTTTGTATTCTTCTGAGGGTTGTTTTGAGATTTGATGCTCCAGCTCGAATAGTTGTGTCATTTCACCTGAATAGCTCTCATGATAGTTCTCTTATCTCTGAGCTAACAGCCATCCTGCTGGCTGTTCTCTTTCATACTATTCTTGGCTTCTTTCTATCCTAGGAGTTTTTCAGTGTTGCATGGACAACCCTCACAATGGTAATCAGCGACAGTCGCAAAAAATCTCATAATATCTTGGCAGCTGCTGGGAGGAGAGGGATCGTCAAACTGATTCATGTGGCCGCTGACTTCTGCTACGGAGAGATAAAGGCTCATAAAAAGCCCATTGCTACTGTCTGCTTCAGCCCAACTCAAGCAACTCACCTCTTCAGTAAGTCCCTGGTTCAGAATCTCTTTAGCTTTAGTACTTAATGTAGAAATGTCACCAGTGCAAGGAGGTGCAGGTAGGGGCCACGCACACATACAAAAAGCATGGACAGATGTTATGGAGAGAGTAGTGTTAGTCTCATATGGCAGTAATCTACAGAAGGTACAAATTGTCTCAGCCACAGAGCCTGACTCTTTAGCTGAGGTGCAGCAGCTCCCGTTTCTCTCTTGGTAGCTCTCAGGGTGGCTGTCGCACACGCGTCAGCCACAAACAAGGCCAGTAGTGGATCCGTTCCGCAGGGATGAGTAAGAAGAATGATAGCCAGAGTAGCCTGCTGGGGGCCAGGCGGCGAGCGGCTAGCTAGCAGGGCTCTTATCAAGCACGGCAACAGGGGCAATGCAGTGTCTAATAGGCTGTTGGATTTCATTTTTTCCAACAATCAAAACTGTGTCCTTAATTGCTTTTGAATAAATGAAAATTTTTTTTTTGCGTTCTGTGCCTCGTCAAGACATTTTCATTCAGGTCCTGATGTAGAAGAGAGCTTTGCCACAGTCGGGCCCACAGAGACCGAGGCTTACAGGCTGGTAGGAAACGAACCATCATATTACAAATTGCAGCTGCATTGGCAGGCCTGTAACGTAAACCCTTACAGAGCCATTCAGACCACACCTGCACCCCACAGCACATTGTTTCTCTCGCCTACAATTACCCACATCCTGGAATGGTTAGAGTGCTACATGAACCATTAAAAGTGGAATTTTTTTTTTTTTTGAAACACAGGTGTCTGTAGTGGATACTTTTCAAGAAGAAGCTCAAGAATGCAAAAAAGCAGAAGCCTAGCGGGATAAGGAGGGTGATAGCACATCTATATAATGGCGTGGACAGCAAGGCTCATTATATTGCATAGAAAAATTTAGAGTAATAATGTGAGAGTCTTTGCATACTAGTTTGGAGACTGGACACTAACCTATTTACTCTGAGTCTGAGGGATGCCATCCGATTAGGATCCAGATTATGCCAAAAGTAATCTATTAGGATTGTGTCCCCTATCAGTATATCAGCTTGGTGACAAAGACATTAAGTGTCTTTCTTTCACACTTTACATCAGTGCCTAACTTTCCCAATGGGAGCTGCTGCAGATGTGAACACCATAAGCCATGGATATGTGGCATTTGCCTGAGAGTAGAGGTTGGAGCTCATATTTTAGATTCCACTAGAATCCATGACCAGAAACATGAGCTCAAAGAGACACTGATTAATGACCTTGTGAAGCCACAACTTAGTAATGGACACCAGGAAACAAACTTTCTTTTATCTGCTCCTCTTAGAGCACAGGATAAGAATGCAAATTACTGGCGGTGCATGTTTGACAATGTCTGTGAAGTGGTGTTGAGCCAGGAGCCTCGGTGACTGCTGCTGTGCTTTAATGAGCTCTCTGATGCCACAGGCTTAGAGTGTTTCAGCCTGTGACACAGGTAGAATTGCCAGCTAGCACAAGAAGAGCCAGATGAGCAGCGGTGTCACTACCTGCTTCTCTTCTGTGTCCCACAGCTGCATCCTATGACAAGCGAATTGCACTCTGGGATATTGGGATTCCAGACTGTGACTACAATTTCAAAGCAAGGTAAAGGTTCAAAAACCAGATGTGGCCAGTCCAGGAGCCTGTACCTATCACATCGCAGCACCACTTGACTGCTTGTTCTCTCTTTTATTATTTTTTTTAGCCAGCTGCTGGTGCTGGAAGCACTCTCTATTCCCTTACGGATTGCCCTGGTCCCCACCTGCCCAGATGAGTACCTGCTGGCTGGCTGTGAAGGCGGCTGCTTTGCCTGGAATATAAAACTGGATAAGGAACAAAAAAGCAGGTGAGAACCAAAAGTCAGGGGCATGCATTTGTTTTCTGTAGCAAGAAGAGGTAGTCCTAGCAAAGGCTTTATTTCTAACCAAGGAGGTCTGAGCAAGAAAAGCAGCATGTCCTACCAAAATTAAAACATACTTCCCTTCCCATAGTGGCAAGAAAAACTACTAGCATAATGCTAAAGGAGTGTTCAAAGCTAGCAGCCCTGAGCTTGTATTGATGTTCCAGTCTACAAATGGTTTAGGCTGCTTTGAAGGAAGGCTGACATAACTGTAATACAACACCCTAAAACTTAAGGGCATACCATCTTGAAGTAGTGTAACAGAGTGTAAATTCTTGGCTCCAGTTCCAGTCTTGCAGCAAGGCCTACCCTGCTTCTGGTACGTGAGGTTACCCAGGAAACTGGCGCTCTGTGGGAGCCCAGGAAAAAAGTTACAAGAAAAAAAGCAAGTGAAGTTGTTATGCCCTGCTGACATGTAGTAATCCTGATGCCTACAAAAACAGACGAAGTGAAACAGCAGCCTCTTAAGCAAACAGTCTTCTGCTACATGAACAAACCCAGGTGGCCAAAAGCATAAGGTCAAGTGGCAATTCATCAGAGTTTGGCAAGAGACTCGCTAACCCCCAAATTTCCTTCTGGGCTCTGTGCCTGAGTGCCCTTCCACTCCTGCCCATTCAGGACTTGACTCATTTCACCCTTCCCCCAACTCTAGGCCTTTTGAAGCCTTATTCCAGTTTCCTGATGAGGACGGAGGCATGACAACATCTCACAGGGTTGACGGTTTGGTTTTTCTGAATGATGATGTCGTTGGTGAGTATAAACACAATAGTCCAATCCAGAAAAACAGTCAGGCACCTCAGCATGAGGCAGGCTGAAACATGATGAGCAGAGGGACTGAATGGGGTGTGACTACCTCTTCTTTAGATTTTTGGGGGGCTACACAGAATGGAGTTGTCTCCCAGAGTCACCCATCTTTCCCTAAAATGTGGGCTAGAGGTGCAAACCCCTGTCAGACAGACCCAGCGCCACGATGATGCATGGCAGAGCAGGGCTGAAGCGGAAGGGAGGGGAGCTCCTTTCTGCCCAAGGGCAGGTGGCAGCAGTATTTTTTTTGCAGGGGAACTGGGGTGTTCCCACATCTGGAACAGCATTTAAAGCACAGGCTGGCTCTTTCTGAATAGCTTATGTTTGTTCTGCAGCTCAGGAACATAAGCATTGGGACTGAAAATCCCTCTGCAGCCTCCAGTTATCCTGAAATAAGGTAAAGGTGGAAACAGTTGCTGCTGGTATCAGGCCCTGTATCTTAAAGCCACCTTCCGAATGGACCACCTTCACCAGAGGCCAGCCTTTGTCTTGAGGCATTTCACTTCCCAGCAGCTGACACCACGTCTCCCGTCTTTCTTCCCTAGTTTCCAAGAGCTCTAAACCAGGGTGCATATACGTATGGAGCTGGCGTCGGTCTTTTGACACAAAGGGGAAAGGATGCCAGCGAACGTTATCTGCAGTTATTCTAGCTGAGCTGGAGTGGTCCACGACAGACCTGTCCTACCTGACGCTCAGCACCTGCCCAGGTAGGCAGCACCCATCCTCAGGGCCAGCAGCAAGGCCGTACCAGTCAGTGTAGCATGGATGGCCACATGGGTCAAGATTTACGTTGAACCATTGTGCGTGCCTCCCCTTCCCCCCCTTGGAGGAGCCTGTAGTTACAGGCAGAGGCCTGGATTTCCATCCCCAGCAGAGAGAGCATGTCTGGTCTCCCCTCTGCAAGCAACACCAGCCCTCAACTCACTGCACTGCAGCACCAGCTGTATATAAATAATGCAAGTAATAAATAATTACAGCTATACCGTCTGCCGTGCAAGGGGGAATAACTGAGGCTTTAGAACGTTATGTGGACCAAGTATGCTACCAACAGAGTCTTCCTTGTACAGGTCTTCAAAAAACACAGAGCTGATGGCATGGCCCTGTAGCTTTTTTAGAGTCCTTTTAATGCTCAGTGCATCTAAGGTAAGGGGTAGGAATGCCACACAAGGGGCAGCTGGCTTTTAAGACTAACAAGGAATAGACAAACCTGATCTGGTCGCCACTTTTCAAAATAAAAAAAAATAAAAATCAAAAAGAAGTCAAAAGAAATCTCAAAAGATTTATCACTAGCTTTTCTCTAGTAGAGTAAGGTAGCTGATTTATCTTTAAAGGAAATGAGGGTTTTGGTTTTTTTTTTTCTCCAGAGTGAGGTAGATTAATAGATTTGTGCTGGAAAGAGAACTTTTCTGAAATATGATGTCCTCCGTTGGGACCCTACGGCACTGTCCTGAGCTCTGCTTTAGAGCAGGATGGACTGAGTTCCACACTCATTTTCCAGTTGCTTCTTTTGGTCTTACAGCAAAAGACTACGTGTTCTGCGGCGATGAGAATGGAAGTGTGTGGATGTACAACCTCTCAAACTACACCACAGCATGGAGCTCTGCAAAGGGAAAACGCTCAGACAAGAGGATCCCTCCCACGCAGGTAGATCTCATTTACCTTTTGGGGCTGAGCTGGGCCTCCCTTCCATCCCGGTACACTGACCCAAGTCTCCTGAGCAGATTTACACCAGAACATGCCCAGTGTTTTCCATACCTAACGCTCAAAAGCGATTAAAAGCAATCTCCAGAGCGTGACCAAGGCTATCTTTCAAATCTCACACAAACACAAGTGTGACAGGAGTGAGGAGCTGTAAAGCAAGTCTGTTTGCTCCTGCGTTCTGCAGCTTGGCAGCTTTTCCTAGCAGAAGGGCCCTCTCAAAAAAAAAAAAAAAAAATCGGTGGTTAAACTGGACAGCCCAACAATACATGTGCAGAAACCATTTCCCTGAGGGGCCGAGGGGAGAGAGGCCAGAGCGGCTGTTCCCTGGCAGAACTGCACACAGGAGAGGGCTCACTGCTTCTGGGTGCTCACGCACCCTTTTTCTGCTCGGTATTTCCCTGGCCTCTGGAGATAGTCTTCTTTTGGGCAACTACTGTTCCCTTACATGATGAAGCCCCTGAAAAGACAATCACAGGCCCACTCAGGGGCCCTCACTCCAGAGCCTGATCTTGCGCTACATTATCTGTAGGTATGAAGTGACCTAGTGTGCCATAAACTTTTTGGGGAGTGTATTGCCCAAGCCACCAGTCAGTTCCTCCAGGACCGAGGGGCAGCTGCTTTCACTTTTTCCTTTCTGATCAAGTCCCTGAGCATTAAACCCTGGTCCTTTACGAGGAGTATCCTAAAGCTGCACCACCTCCCTCAGAAAGGGGAAGAACCTTTTATTCAGCTTCCCCAGGTCGGTAAGGCAGCAGATTCCACAGAGACCCAGTTGTCAAACCAGGCCGTGCAGAATATTAATATTCTCCCGCCTTCAGAGACAATACCACTGTTCCTTTCCTACCCAAACTCTGTTCTCCTCATAGATTCTCAAGTGGCCAGAGCTTCGAGCGAATGGGGAGCAGCTGACTGAAGTCCTAATAAACAATGTGGTATCAGACCCTACTTTTACTTACCTTGTTGTCCTAACTAGTGTGAACATAACAGCAATTTGGAAGAAGTCATAGTTCCCTGTTACAAAGTTTCATTCCCGTGCTTTGAAATAGTGCAGTATTAGTGACCGTTACCCATGTAACCATGAAGTTTTCTAGACCAGCTATTCCGTGCAAGAGAAAAAAAAAAATGGTAAGAGTTTGTTAAACTCATCAAGTCATTGTAAACATCCGGTTTCTTTTACTGTAAGTTTTCACAATTTGTGCATTTGTTTTATAGAAATGACACTTAATAAAACAAAATACCAGTTCAGGTGGCAGTGCCTAGACTTTTTGAAAAGGAAAAGGAGAGAGTTCATCTACCACTATCACTCAGCTTCTCGTTCTGGAAATACACTCACAATACACTTGCCAACAGCCCAGTACAAATATTTGCCTTAAGGCTCCAATTAGAAAAGTAGAAATCATTTTAGTGAACTATCCCTCAAATCAAACAAGACATTTATCCTCTTGGCAAAGTGCCTGTCTGGTGTAAATAAGAAAAACTCAATATCGCTGCTGCTGCCAAAAATTAAACATAAGTGGGACAAGGGGGAAAATATTTGGTATGTACAGAGGTTTAAATACAGCATTCAACTAACAACAGACACATCATTCTGCCTCAGAAGCATGGTCCACTCTAAATGGGGCGATTTTACTCAATTCCTTCTTGTTTGTCTTTAATAGCAACCTGTAAAACAAACAAAAACATATGCTAAGACAAGAACTGTTACTGACCTGGAGGAGGTCAGTTTGAACATTTGTAACAGTCTTCTGTGGAGCACAAGAAGAACCACAAACCATCAGTGGAAATCTCTACACCATCCAGAAAAATAATACTTAAATTAAAATCAAAACATATTTATAAAATTGGTGCACTGTTACCTTTTACCAGCACATAGTTTGCAACACTACACAGTGAGTATCCTATTCATAGTCCCCCTGGTTTTGTCTGGATAACCTTTCGGGCAGATTAAGTCTCAAAATTCAGAGGCTAAATAGATACAGTTGCACAGGTGAGCAGAAGCAATGAGAAGTGGTCAAAAAAAAAATACTGTGCCAGAGTTTTGGCAGAAATGAAAAAACAAAACAAAACAAAAACAAACTTGGAAGAACAGAAAATTGTTTTCTACTAATAAGACTAATTATCTTCTACACTAACAAGACTGAGAAAACCAATGCCGACCATCTAGGGAACTGCAGAGCCCCCAGTGAACCCTTGCTGGGCGTGCAAATAACCCTTAAGAGCAGCCAGGCTCCACCGTGCTGTGACAGGAGCCGAGTAACCTGATGTTGCATGGCTTTAATGAATTTATTAACCTAAAATAGCAGCTCTAAGATATACTACTCCACCTCTTGTTTAACTTTTAATTGCCAACAGCTCAAATACTTCAAAGAAAAAAAGAAACGAACTTACCCTGAACCTCTCCTCCAGGAGGGACAGCTCACTGATCAAATCCGTGATGGCATTGGTGAAAGCTTCCTGGGGGCTGTAATCGGGGGTGGTTTGGACACGGATGATAATTTTGTGTTCTAGGGGGTGCGGGACCTTGTACCCTGCAAATAACACCTGGGGGTCTTTCAGTAGCTGCCTGGAATGGAAAAGCAACAGTAAACAACCAGGCAGCACAAATACAAATGCTTTCGATATCACAAAAATAATTTAAAAGCCGTATTTCTGATGGGCTTTCCCAACACACTTTCAAAGAGGGCATTATGAGCCTGCTTGCGGAGGCTTTTAAAACCAGAATTGCTTTGCCTGGACCCAACAACATCTCCACGTCTATCACAACGTGACTGAACTTTCT
>NW_009616421.1:0-11531 GCF_000690535.1 Cariama cristata
CACTTTGAAAGCAGGACAGGAGATAAGAATGTCAGAGTTTTGTCAGGTATCTGCTAACATCTGCCTGCTTAGAAACTAAGGATTACTGACCAAAAAATTGAGACTTTTTCAGAAAGAGTTTTTTGACCCAATGTGCAACTCGTTTGCTTTTAGGGGTCAAGAAAACAATGTGCAGCACTAACATCAGGTTTAGAGCGGTGATGCTTTTCTTTAGCTAAACTTCATGTGTGAACTGAGGAATGGAAAAGTCACTTTGCACAAAATAAAGTGTAACATGGACCACAACAGGACCGAGACCCATCTATCAGCTCTGCACACCTTTCATATTAGATGGTTGAGAACACTGGAAATTTCTGCATGCTGTGTAAAAGCTGTTGTTACTTCCCGATCTGTTTTCCTTTTGTACTGTAAGACATGGAGTCATCATTTCAGGTAATTTCAGACTCAGCAAGTCTGGTCACTTGGAATAAAATTCATGACAGCTCAGACGAGTTAAACTATTCATTACCTGTGCTGTTAATTACAAATGCAACCTCTTCTTTTCCTTACCTTTTAATACATCCCTATTTCTGTGATTGTCATAGTCATTCATAAATATCTGCTATTTTTAGCAAGCAATTTTCAACTAATGACATGAAATGAACCATTGAAAAGGAGCAATTTATTTGCTTCAGTTATTTGCTGCTTGGGGTATGGCTGGTCTGTACATCATTTGTTTTTGTTTTTGAATAGACGACTGAAAACTTTTTAATCTCAGGAATGATGAATGTGGTGATGTCGAGTTAACTCTTGTTCTGATTTCCGGCTGTTATATTTGTCACTTATTTAAATTCTTATCATATGCAATTCTTTATTCCAGTTTAAATGTAAATGGAAAAAACCTGGAGGTGCATGGTTCTTTTGCCTGTGATGGAGAAGTAGATAAGTAGGAGTCGATTTGGTTGGAAGAGACTTCTGGGATCATTGAGTCCAACCTCTGCCCTAACACCACCCTGTCAGCTGGACCATAGCACTAAGTGCTACCTCCAGTCTTTTCTTAAGCACTTCCAGGGATGGGGACTCCACCACCTCCCTGGAAAGGAAGATCACTCCTGAGAAGGAGAGGAGGAAGTCGATGGAGTTATGAATGGGAGAAGTATGTGCAAGTCAACCCCTCCACCGAGGGGGTCCTACACAGTGGCAAGGTCCAAGAACTCATATGTTAGACTATGGAGACTTACTTTAACAGCTGAGTTTGTATTTTACGTGTACTGGATTTACACAAGTCCCTGCAGTGCTAAGTCGTAGCAAGAATACACATACAAAAACCTGTATTTGATCTCCTACCTGCCCTGTCTTACATTTCTTCTCCCTGTTACTCTCATTTAACATCCATCTGTTAAGAGAATAAGAGTTAGATCTACTTACCAGTTCATTATTTACTAAATCTGTTAATTTACTTTATCTGTCATATGATAAATGCAAGATTTGGTAGAATATCTGATAGATTTAGAAATGAGATTTTTTTTTTTTTTCCCCGCCCTCCCCCCCGTTCTTGTTCCGCTGGCACTAAGATGCGTAACACAGAGCATCACTTCCATGGGCCTCTTGGAAAACTAACATCAGGCATAACGGCTTATTGGTGAAATGGCAGTTTTCAGAGACATTATGTTAAAGGCAAAATGATAAATTATTCCTCTTTTACTGTGGAGGAGAGATAGGAAATAGAGATCAATATGGCATCATCAGATGCCTTTTGAGAGAAATCAGTAATTGCACAAAAAATGGAAACAAAAACACATGACGTTCAGAGGCAAACTAGGGAAATGAGATCTAAATAAAATCACCACTATGCAAGTAGTAACTATGCATATTTTATAGACAGCCTGGAAAAGCATAAAGAATGATGTCCTGCGGTAGCCACGTTAATCGACACTATTGAAAGATTGCTCTGATCTGCATCTGCCATCTATATTCCTATTATTTTGATAGATAGCAATGTCAAAGGTGAATGTCTTAGTGAGATTCCACTTGCATTTCAAGCAGTCTTGCACTTTTGTCTCCTGACTCTCAGATTAGCATCCTAGCAATCTAAAATTAAATAAAATTTATTTAAAAAAAAAAAGTGAGGTTTATGTCTGCAAAAGCTAATGGGATATTAGACCATTTCAAAGGAGTAGAATGTGAATAAAGAAGATTTTCAGATGTTAGCTGAAACGGACATATGTGATGGGATAGCAGAAGTCTATTGTTAGATTAAAACATGGTTTTTTTAGAAAGAATATTTCCTATAACAAGATGAATTTGTGCATAGCGACCCTCTATGGAGAGTTGTACAGACTGTTGGCTGGTGGAGAGAGAACTGTATGCAGAGATGTGACACGATTTTCTGTTACTTCTTTGAGGCGTGTTCCATGTTGAAACTGGGAATCTGGGATTAGTCGAGAAATGAGCTTCCACCTTTCTACCAAAATGCGGAGTGAAGGAGCTCCTCTCCTTCTGTTAGACCTAGAGCCACGGGCGAACTCACAGAAATGTCTGTGAACCCTCAGTCGTGGCTTTAGCTGGATGTTCTCATTCGGTCCAGTCCTGGAAAATAGAAGGGAAGAAAACTACGGGATCAAAGAGAGAACTTGGTGCTAATACTTTACTTTATTCCCTTGATATGGTTATTTTTTCCCCCCTTTCTGTTTTCATCGGGGCCGCTGCGCGGTGGCTTCCAATGTGCTCTGGAGAGAGGAGTCTAAGAGAGGCAGCAGAAGCTCATTGCAATGCAAAGGTTCAAACCCCGCTCTGTGCAGTTTATAAGTAATTGTGTCACGGCTCACAGAAAATTACCAATCCATGCCAATTAACGCAAGATTGATTATTTTTTTTTCCTCCTTTGTTTCTTTTTCAAGCTTGGGAAGTTCTAAAAGAGGCAGCAGCAAAGTTTACTATTTGTTATGTGCAGATGCACATGAAATTATGAAATATGGGTTAGCATGCGATTTCTGGTACAATTGTATGCTCCATTAGCAAACTGGAGGCTTCATTTATACACTGAAAAACACAACAACAAATTAGGTGGGTGACTGCACAGAAATATTAGAGTGAAAAGATGGAAAGGTGCATCTGGGAGGCGCAATAGGAAATACAAATTATAAAATAAATGTCTCCATTTTAATGTTTCCACCTACTCTCCTTATGGTAATACCATGTGGTTCTTTGTCTCGTTTTTGTCTGCCTTCATAGTTTCAAGCTTCTGAGAAAAGGAATATTTAAGAGAATAAAAATATGAAGAAAAACAATTTGTCAGACTGTCCTCTACAAGCTATAGTTCCTGCAAATGCTTTGGGTAGAGGGTTAACTTTCAAATCTTTCTACCTTTGAGCTTTGCATGTGTTTATGTCTGTCCTTAAAACACAGCTAGTCTTCTGTATTCCTTCCTTGTCCGCCTAATCAGAAATGGTAATAAAGTAGTAAAAACATGTGGGAATGGCCTACAAGTTGTAAACAAAGAGTAACTTTTATCAGACCGTTCTCTTACAGAAAACAACAGTGGATTCTGGGATTATTGACAGCGACTTTAATGGAGATGGGTCTTAACCTATTGCCTTCTCTTCATGTGCGTGCAACTTCCCCGTACTCTGTCTGCATCTTTGAACATTTCTACAAGGGAGTTTCCAAATGCTTTCTAGGATTTCCCAGTCTTTCTACATACTTCCAAAAGTTTTGTGGGAGATGATTTTGGCAACCTTTTGCTTTCTCCATGTAGTGGCTGCTAGTAAAAGACCATCACTACTAGAACACTTCAAACTCTGCCATCTGTCTTTTATACTATTAACTGAAATATTTTGACTGTAAAACTACAGTCTAGCTCACAGAATCTGATATAAAAATATCAGCAAAAGAAACAGAACAATATTGAAGAGAATGTTAGGAGGGAAAGGAGGAGAAAATGCTGGGGGAGGAGGAAGAGTAAAACAGAGGAACACAATGAAGGAAAAAGGCACATGGAGAAAAGGAGTCACAAATTACGTATTCCTGGAATGAAGCAATTTTGAACGAGAGCAGCAATCAGCAGGAGTATCTAAATCCGCAGCAGATAGAGGTGCATGTGTTTTATTTGCTGGAGTTATTTTTCTCTAGTAAAAAGAAAGCAGACTTACTGAAACCATGCTGACATGCTTCCTTCTTTTTGCTTTCCACCTCAACTAGGTTTTTTTTTTTTTTCTTTTTCTGTCTCTGGAGGCGAGTGGGTCCTGACTTCTCTACAGTGACTCCTCTCCTTCTCCTTTTTTATAAAAATACCCAAACAAACCCTCGTTTTGTGTTGGTATCATCTCAGCAGAACTTTTGTCATGTTGATAATAATAGGGGGGGAAAAAAAAACACACAAGAAAACCCAGAATGTAGCTGTAATCCAAATAACAACTCTAGACTTCAAACCTGATCATCAGGCCTCTGGAGTTTGGTCATATAGACCGTATAGATATGGTTTGGAGTGTGGATAGTGATCTACATCGAAACTCAAGACTATATATCAACTATATCAGAAATTTGTTCTTTACCGTAACACACAGCAAGTCAAAAAATATTAGTAGCAGAGTGCAGAAAAGTCAATTTGAGCCCATCTTTATGAGAAAGCAGTTACTCAGTTTAACATTTTGAAAGGGGAAAAACCACTGTCTATTCCTCTTCTCTGATATTACCTGCTTTTTTATAGTTTGTTTTGAAAACCTTTCAGTTTTTTCAGATTGATGGATTCCATAGCTACTCTTTCTATTTGTGGCTTTTTTTTTTTTGAAATTATTATATTGTCCTGTTTCAGATGAAGCATCCTTGAAACTGCGGGCCTAAGTTGAGGGATCACTTCACAGAACCTGCATGCTAACAATTTTGTTTGCTATTGCGATGATAATTAAAAGGGACAATTAATTCTGTATTAGTACAAAGAAAAGCTAGAGAAAGCTTAGAGAAAGAAGGAAAGCATCTTCAGTACCTTTAAACCAACTGTTGATCTTGGGAGAAATAGCTTAATATTTTCATCATATTTAATGGAAACCTAAATAAACTGTAGTTAACCAGATAGCTGTGCATTCAGGCAGAAACTATGTATTGAAACACGAACGGCTTATTGCTGGGTTTCAGGGTTTCATACTGCTGAAAGGGTTTGGTAGCGTTCCTCGTTTAACTCGGGTTATATGAAAGTTGACTTCTGTAGGAGTTGGATCAATTCAATCCTTAGTACTGTTGAGTGGTTTGTGTTCTGTATTCTTGCCACTTCCTTCACTGACTTTCTTCCATGCTGTTTCTTGACTAATGGCATTAGCATTAGGAAGTCATGCTCTGTCCAAGTTGGCGAAACCACCAACTTTCCTTAAATATGCTAGTAATACCATCTTTTCTATTTGATTCTCTTGCATTAGGGTAAGACTACTTTCTCTTTGTCAACCAAGAAATGTGATCTACCTTACTAGCAGGTACCACAACACTATTTAGGTGGCATTAAAGGGATTTGTGGCATAGAAAAGAAGTGAGAATCCTATGACTGTCTGCTAAGGAAAATACCTGGAACAGCCAGAACCTGCTGAGAAATTAGCATATGAAATATAAATGATGTGGGAGACATGAAGCTGGATTAGCAGACTTAAGGGGATTTATAATGAAATAAATGAGAAGAAAGCTAACACCTTTAGGGACTTTTTTTTTCCGGAAAATGAGCACAGCCACGTTTCCTTTTTGCTGATACTACTCATTTTAACATTTCAGTACTAAGTAAAATGTTTTTAATAATATTACAAATTAGCCTTTTTTCAGAAGATGTATCAAAATAAAATTAATGGCATGGTTATAACAATGTTTCTTTGAAATGTTAATTTGATCTATATCATAATTTGAAGTGTTAACGTTCATAATGTCTTGGCCAAAATCCAGTCGCGGTAATTACGGTTGGCGGATCAAATTTCACCTGGCAGTTTCTGATGGAGAGAGTAGGTTTATTTCTTTCCTGCAGCATTACCAGGTCCTCTTAACAGCTGTCATGTATAGCCCTGGAGATCTATTCGTCAGGAAAAGTCTTAGTAATATACTGAAGTGTAAAATGTAATTCAACGATTTGAATTTTAATTTTCAGATTGTTTTGTAGATTAATGTTGTTAATGGAAAAAAATTAGACTGTTCAGTAATAACTCATTCTGATTTTCAGTCCGTATAACAAGGACTTTCTGTATTTTTTTACTGACATACTCTAGACGGTGAAGTTAAACACGACAAAAAAATTTTGCAAGCTAGCATATGCGTTACTTCAGTGAGACTACTGATGAACTCGTCTTTCTGTGTCTGGGTCTATGTAGCCATACAGCACAATGCAATTTCTGTAGCTATACCGCTAGAATAAGAATTTAACTTCTGAGATAATATCTGAGTTACGTTCTTTAGCACGAAGGTTTTTCTTCTGTCTTCTGCTGTTTGGTTCCCTTGATAGTAATTTTGCTACTCTTTTTCTTTTTTTTTTCTTTTTCTTTTTTTTTTTTTTTCAACAAGTGGATAAAGTGAGATGTAAGACATGGGCAATTTATTCGGAGTGATTCCGTCCGTATGATATTATAAGATAGAAAAGCAAATGAATATTGTTTCATAGGAGAACCGATACAGTTCTTTCCAACAATGCAAAAGATCTCCATCTTTAACATCAGAAATACAGATGCCGATCACATCAATCAGGACCTCCTACAGAATGCAGGACAGCTATTGAATAGATGACAAGAATCTGTGTTTTTTAAGAACATTTTGTTTGTTTTTAGTGAATCACAGCTTTTTGGAGCTACTAGAAGGCTGAGGTTGTATTACTGCTTTGTTTTTTTTTTAATGATAGTGCATTTTGAGTATCACTGAGATTGTTCAAGGGAAAATTACTTTGTTGCAGCATCCATGATAGAGTCAGTGCATTGTGACAAGGATTTTGGTCTCCTGCGCTGCATTAAATGCAACTTGACATAATTTTGAAAAGAAAAAACTTTGATAGTAAATATTTATAGCTATGATGGAAAACGTGACTTGGTAAATGCAGGGGATCTCAACAAGTAACTTTGGAGGAACAGGTTGGATCCTGTTCGTGTGAGAGTGAGTTACGTGTGAGCAGGAATTGACTCCTCTCTCCCCACTGAGTGTACAGTACAGGGGAATTCCAGGGTTACTCCGGGGCCTTCCCAGGTGGGATGGCAAGGAGTGATTCTTTTGCACAGTGTGATGTACTCTAGCCTGTAGAGAATTTAATTCAACATATTTCTTTTGACCATGAACAGCAGGAAAATAATTTTTTCAAATTTTGTTTAGCGCATTGCTTTCCTTCTAGATCAGTACTGTGTGCCTCTTCATCTTCCAGAACAGAACTTAATTGGCACGCTGTGATTTTTTTTTTGTGACTCACAGTATTTAGGGGTTTTCTTCAGATGCCAAGTTGTAAATTTCTGCAATTGCATGAGAATCACAACAGGAAGTTGAAATAAAAGCAAGTTTCTAATTCTCTTGATTGCAGAAATGAGCTTGATAGCTGAAAGCAAGTAAGCCCAAACTTCAGCCATTTGAAAAAATCGCCTGATTATTAAAACAATTCCATGGTTATTTTAGAGCTTGACTGATGAACTCTGAACTTTTCAAGTTGATAACTTTTTTCCTGTCCTGTGTTGAGTGATGAATTCTGCCTGAAGCGAATACCTGCCAAGATACTGTTTATATAAACTTCAGTCTAAAGCAGCACTTAGAAAGCACATTGCCAGATGTATTTAAAGTATCTTTTTAATAAATAAACAAACCACCCCAATCATAATACAATCCCTGTCTTTTGCACCTTTCTGCTCCAGCTGCATTGTGACCTTCTTAATGCTTCCAGTGCGGTGAGTGTACAAGAGCTTATTATTTCATAACCTTCTGAGTACTGAGTTTTGGATTGTTTTTTAATTAGCATTTTAATTGCTCATCAAAGTAATTGAAAACTGTGTTGCAAAAACGGTGCCTTTACTAATCCCTTTGGTACCAGTCAACGCTAAGCTTTTCCCAAGGTCAAATGTGTGCTTGTCGTAGTGGGAACTTTCTTTGCTGACGTGATGCCAAAGCCTTGGTGGGTAGAGCTGTTTTTACTGTGTCCTGCAATCTGCTTCTGCTTGTGGTGGAGGAGCAAAGAAGTATTATTCCGTGCATAGCTATTTATGCAGAATTTGCTCTACGAAGATGAGTTACCTTACTGTGTATCAAAGCCAGGCTTCACTTGTAAGGGTACAAAATGAGCCTTAAGTGGTTAATGCTGGTAGGGAAGCACTAATTTCTGTCAGTGCTCTTGGACAGGGTGTGCGCTCAGGGATGCTCATCCCGCTGCTGACGTATCGTCGCTGGAATCTAAGCGAAGGCTCAGTTCCTGGAACTGTCTAGAGAAGACATTGAACAGGCAAGGATTCAAGTAGGCTGGGTCATATTAAGCTGAAAGCTGTACTAAAAGGCTATGAAATAATTGTTTAGATGTTGTTTGAAGAAGCTGACTGAACCCTCACTGATTTTTACAGGAAGTAATGAAATGACCTTACTAATCAGTTTGTCCTACCTTCCTTTGAACGTGCTTTGGAAGATCCTGCTCATTGTCTTCTCTCCTCAAGTTTTATGTTTTACCTTGCGATGAACTTGGCCTTTTTCTGCAACAAGATCCTTGCTGGGAGGGTTCCAGCGGTCGCTCAACAGAGAGCTCAGTAAGAATATTGAAATGTTAGGTTTATCTGTGTTCACTTAAAATTTATAGTTTCACATAATTCCTGTGCTGTCTTGGGACTTATTTTCCCATCCCACTGGTGCAAAGGCAATGGTGCTCGTTGGTCTAGGATCGAAAAATTGGTGCCTGAAAAGTAAGAAATGTGAGATGAACTCATTCTTCTTTGAATGTCTCTTTTCTGCTTAATCTCCCCGAATCTCTTAGTAGTAAGCACTTGACAGTGCTTTATTGAAACTGGTGGAAAAATTCCCTTTTCATTCCCTGTAAGGAGGATTTGGGCAGCGTAGTCTTTGTAAACTATGTTATATGTCTTCATGCCGTACAAGGCAATGCAATTCACAAGTCTTCTCTATGGTTTTGTAGGAATTTTTTTTCTTCTTTTTTTACTAAGAATATTTGATTTTGAAATGTGTTAATACCCATAAAGTTTCTCTGAGGAATTAAAATAGAATGAAGTGGAACAAAAGCTTGTAGTTTCAGAAATAGGTTTTTGTTCAAATTTATGTTGTATTCTAGGTATTTGTTTTATACTACTTTTTTGGTTTTACAATGTTTGTGGCTTGTTGCATAGCAGAATTGCATAATAATACTAGAAATCACCTGTAGAACAAATTCCAGGTCTTGGCAAACTCGGATTGCTTTCCTTCAGTCCAGCCCCTCTGCGTGAGCTGAAGACGGACTATTTGTTCTTTAACCTGTAGAGTTTTTAATGTATGAAAAATTGCCTAGATAAATTGTGTATAAATTGAAAGTATTGTCCTTTCAGTGGCAATTTATTCTGATTTTCAAAGCTACTAACCAGTCACAATGCTTGCTAAAGTTAGTGGATGTTGTGTTAAGCCCATATACCTCATGTTGAGAACTTTTATATCCATTTTAAGAGGTAGACCTTAATCTTTTCAGTCAACCAGTGTCTGAAGCGGAGGTGTACTGTAGATTGAGGAAGAGGGAAAAATAAATAAATTATTGCACTAACTTTGAACCTTCAAAGCTCTTCTGGGTATAATAGTGGTCACAGAACATCTGAAGTCTTAGGAAAAACATATTTTACTTTGCGCTCATTGGTAAATTAGGATTAATTGCTAGCTGAGCTTGCATTTGATAAGTAATTGGCTCATTGTCACTGAACAGGCTTAAGAGGGGAATCTACACTGGTTATTGCACTGGAAGTTAAAATAAAAGTCTCTGCTATGTTTGAAATGAAAATAAAACAGCTAGAGATTGACCCATTGATACACTTCATACTTTTCATTGCTAGCAGGAGATCTTCAGTGAGGCAGATCAAATGTAATTATCGAGAGAACATAAAGAAAACATCTTTGTTTGCCCTGTTGTAATGAGGACGACTCAGCAGGATTGGTCCTGAGTGTGCTGGATTCTGACTGGTGTACAGGCTTGTATGCCGCAGTGTTAGCAGGGGTCTTAGTCGTTTAATTACATGGAGTTATTTTTGCTTTTGCAAGCATTAGTAACTTCTAAAAAGAGGTAAGAGCTTGCAATACTTGCTGTGTACTTCATATCCTGAAGGTGCTTTACAATTATTAAGCAATTAGTGTGAACGCCACCTGGGTGTACTTCTATCGCTTCCATGTGTATGTTGTAGTGATGGATATTACCTAAACCCAAAGATGTCCATTTACAGATGGAGTAACAAACCAAAATGAGTTCTTTTGGCACGTCTGAAATCAGGTTCAGAGAGTTTAAAGGGGTGGTTTCCCATGTGATAGCTAATCAATGATGAATTTGGAAATACAGCTTGGTAGTGAACTCCTGATCCTTTTGGACTGGATAAGGGTTTCTTTACTCCAATACTAATGTCTGTCTTCTGAGTTTTGACTTCCAGTTCTTGTCCTCATCTTTTTTTTTAATGAGTAGGAATTTGAACATCATTCAAGAAAGGAAAGGGTTATTTGTACTTAGTTGGTTTAGGTCAGAATGTTCAGTTCTTCAAGGTACGTTAGTTTAGTCTCTGAGAAGTCGCCGGTATCTAAAGAGGACAAAGAGGATCTTTCAGCAGGTGACTGTGAACAGAAATGTGATGGGAGAGGTCCGAGTTGTTCTCTGAAGAATCCTCTTGCTCACCGTGGGTTACATAGGGACCCAAGGGAGGAGACGAGTCTCCTAACTTCACTGTCTAATGTTAGGCAATGTAAATATGCTCTCCTAACTGTCTTCCTGAAAATCCAAGTACGAGTTTCTTCTAAGAAAGAGCTTCAGCAATGAACGCCTATATACGTAAAAGACTATGACTTTGAGATACGAAAATAGTGAGCAATATATGCCAAAAAAATATAAATATGTCAAAAAGAAGCCATCTCACAGGACAGTTGATAACATTTCTTAGTGATCACATCTCAACATTAATTTTTCTGGACACAGACCACCACTGAAGCTGCAAAGGGTTTGTTAGTGACTACAAAAGTATTGAGACACCCACATTTTACATTTGTATATACTCAAAATCATAATTTTCTTAGGTTTTTCAAAGCGTAGTATATTTATCCACAAACAGCCCTTTGAAGTTACAAACAACTTTGAATTATCTTTCCAATGGGAAAACTCAACAAATTGACATTGTTTTGTTTCATTTCCAAGTTGAGATGAAAAGCTGAATTTCTTGTTTCTTAAAGATATTTTTTATATTACCAAAAGATCGTGCAGACAATTCAAATAATATCTATACTGTCATAGCTGAAAACAGAGGAGATACTAAGGATTAATATTTACCTAATCAAACCAATATTTTAACATTATTGAAATTAAATGGGAATGTGTAGTAATTAATTTAGACATTGCTCTGTATGAAATT
>NW_009616421.1:11554-22912 GCF_000690535.1 Cariama cristata
CTGAATTTTCTGTTGGAAAACCATTTTGTTAGTTTTTCACCAATTCTTATAGGAAAGTGCTGTTCTCAGACCCATACATGATTTGTACTAAGTAACTTTTCCCTGAACGCACAGGGCATTGCATATTAAAATGTATCATTGATTGCAATCTTAATTCTTCTCCCTTTGCATAAAAACCATCTTGGATTGAATGTGGCTGAGATTGGGGGGTGGGGGGGAGAAGTAGTAAGGAAAACTAGATGACTTTCTTATTTCCTTAGATTAATCTGAAATTTAAAAATACTGCTCCACTAATTAAGTAAAATTACTTTTCACAGTGATAAGATTGATTGCGAGCAGGTCGTTGTGTCTTACCCTGGCTGGCGCGTAGGCATGTATGCCGCAGGTTCGCCGACGTGCACTTCCCGGTCCCTTCAGCCTCCCTCCAAAAAACGGACAGACGGCTGGTCCTTGTGCCCCAGATGGTCGGTACTAGCTTATAGGTCTCTAGTACTTGATCTTCCTGATTTATTCTTCCTCTTCTAGGTCTTCTTGTGACTACAAGTATCAGTCTGAATTCTTAACCCTTAATCCCTCCAGAATGGTTGTGTGCTCTGCGTTTTCAGTTTTTTCTGAGCATGGGATCAAGTCCTTGTGGAAGAAGAATGTCTTTCTGCATGCAAATCAGGCTGTTTCTTCCTTTGGTTTACATTCTTCAGAGAAGTACCTTTGTCACTTTATTAATGCTACATGTGTGTGTTAAAAAAAAAAAAAGCTATCTATTTTCTTTCCAGTTGTATTGCTATTATCTTCCTCTGATCCACTCACCTGGAATAGGAAGGAAAATCTTACAAGAGCTTAGCGATAACAAACATTGTTGTCTAGGAAATGAAAATTTCAATGTTAAGATAAAAATACTAAAGTTTTTTTTTTTTTCTTTAAACAAAGGATGAAGAAGGATGATAGATCTATGTTAAGGCATATAAAATCATTGTGTCTTGATTCACCATGGGTACAGAAGCTTGTGAGAAAGGGTATGATCACAAGGGTTTAGCTGTTTTAAAAAATCTTAATGTAAAATTCCAAAGCGTGAAGAAGCATTTGTTTCCTAAGATATCTTTGTGTTCAATTTTATTCTCACTGTTTCTGAATTTGAGTTTGGGGTTTTAATGACCAATCCAGAAACTTGACCTTACCCATCTGATAGGATATTCTCTCCTAATCTGCATAGTCTTACCCTGTGCACGGCACTGCGATATCCATGTGCCTTAAGCAGTAGTGACTAACATCCGTCACGTGCCTGTCACACACATCCTTGGGCAGAGGAGTGCGAAAAAAGGTTTTTTTGTAGAGCATTTCCCCACTGTCATCACTGGTTTTGCTTATAAGAAAGGCAGGGCACAGCAATGAGTTGGGATGTTTCATAGCATGTGAACTTCAGAGTAATTTTGGGGGATGTCAGGTGGCAGAGACTTACAGGATTTTTTTTTTTACCGTCATGGAGAGGAAAGTTTAAGAAAAAGATACCAGTGTTGTGGTACTTATACTTTAATTAGTACTCTAATCACTCTAATATTGCTTATTCTGGAGTAAATATTCTCTCTTTTTCCCCCCTCAAAAAAACACAAATATGACATTATTTCATCAGAGACTGATTTTTTATTTGGCTTTGTGGTTTTTTTAAACTTTCATTTCATAGGATGGGAAAACAGGTAGATCTGCTTACCCAGCCCTGAAGTGCTCCAGTATTCAGCTATTGTAAAAGGACTGGTTTGATTGTTAAGTCAACCTGACTGTACTTTAAACTAACTATACATGCTTTGCTTTCATATATATTTCCTTCCTTTAAGTATGGGAGGGATAGGGAAGGGCTGGGTGCAAACACCCTCCTGACAGCTAGCAGAAATTAGCATTTGACTGTTAAAGTTGTTTAATTCATTGGAACAAAAACATCGGTATTGATGGGGTAGATCTTCTAGTGATTTTATGTGCCTTAAAACCGAGGATGACCCCCTGAAGTATGTGGAACATTATGTGTTTTCTGTGTAAAATATAGCAGAAGAATTAAATAGATAACAAAACAAAATAGATAAAAAGTTGGGAGTATTTTTTTATTAGTGGATCACTTGTGTGATCATTTGCTCTGCCCTGTTGATATGAGTAGCAGTAGGGGTATTCCTGGTGGTGTTATACAAGTAATTAGAGTTGGTGTTTCCAAGACAGGATCACTTACTGGGAGCAACAATGTTGGAGGAACTATGAGCTGCTGTTGTCCATAAGGTAGATGTATTGAATAGAAAGTTCTACGCTTCAACTTTTTTGCATTCTCTCATCGCCTGCAAAACAGCAAACTTCCCGATTCAGTGTTTTTTTTCTGGTTTTTGGTTGATACTATTTATTAAATGCTTCATAGTTATTTAATACTTGATGCTTTGTTTTTTCTTTATAACTTTGTTTTTCTTTAGTGGACAGTCCTTTTATTGAAGCAGAAGATTAAGTGATAAAGTAGGGATAAAATATATACATTGAGATTTCTTCAGGTTCATTTTATCATCTGATGGCTGCAGAACATGTTCTCAGCAACGGGGAGGTGACTGAACTTGTCGCCATCCTGGCCACGTCTGGATTACAAAAGGCGACTAGCGTGCTGTTGATTTTCCATCAGAAGGAGGTAGTAGTACGTGGGCAGAAAAAGAGCAGCAGGATACTTCGATGGCATTCGAACCTCGACAGCTAGAGGAACAGAATTGCAGGATATTTGAGTGCGTTTAGCAGGCAGTGTAGACACAGCCTTTTATGGGTCTCTGCCTCTAGACAGAAGAAAGGATGACCTGCACTAAAACCAGTAGATATATTAAACAATATTAAGACTGGATTTGTTAAATGGGAAGAACTTCCTCTCTGTCTCAGCCTCCCTGTCCTTGGTGTAAGTAAACCATAATAGTCCTAGAGAAAATGAAAGGCAAGGAAGGAAAAAAAGAGAAGATACATACTAGAACATAGCCATTTTGTCTGTGTGTCTGTCCTTCTCTTGGACAGCTAATAGGGAGTGACAGAGTGAGAAAAATTATTTAACTTTTCAACAATAATCAGGAAATAAGCAATTTTATATTATTCTGTTTTATTGACTTGGTTTTCTGCAAAATGAGGCATTTTCCATTTCTGGAGACTGGGAGAAACAAACACTTCACCAGTTTTACATGATTTTGCATTTCCTCCTGGCTGATCTTTTATGGTTTTTTCCTCTCTGACTCATGCCAAGAGTTATTTCAGCTTGACATATTGTAAGTGTGTTTTCTGTCTATAATGAAATGGAGAAATGTGAATGATGGCTGTGCGGTAGGCTTGCTCACTCCTATATGCCTTGCTAGTGATAAGTAAGCTTAGGTAGCCAGAAATGATCTTGTATTTACTTCAAAGCCATCTGGGCTCCCTTCATTCAAGTTGTCTGTAACACCGTGGGTGTCCTCTTGTCCTTGCAGTGATTCATACCTCTTGCTGCAGAAGATTTCCACTTTCCTCTTTACCTCACTCCTTGTAAATAAGTCAAATGAAATAAGTCACTTCTTTACATGGCATCTTTTAAATGTATCATCTGTCCTCTTCCGGAAACAGCTAGAACTCTCCTCTGTAGCTTTATTAACTTTAAGAGCATGTCTTAATGTTTTAATTTGATTTCTATAGTACATATGTACGGACATTACTATAGCCAGATTCTAACCTGTAGTGCCTCAGTTTTCCAGGTGTAAAATGCAAACGGTATTTCCTCACACCATAAAGGTTATTTTGTTGCTTTACTAATTAATATCAGTAACATTTCACATAGTGAAGGTCGGTTACTAAAAGAGCGTGAGCTAAAGCTCAAGCTTGTCTGCTTCTCCATGGATAACGTCTTCATGATTTTATATTGTGCATTTCGCATGTCCTCACTGATTCATTGCATTTTGTATTCACAGTGAAGTGTCCCCTGCCACCGTTACGTACCATTTTAGCTTTGAGTTCGTTATCTGGCTCCCGTTAGGGGAGGCTGCTAAGAAGGTTATGAGCACTATCATCCCACTCCTAACTAATGTTCGGGTGTAGATCAGTAGGATCTGATCTCTCATTCAGCTTTCAGATGTGTGTGAGATTCTTGTTTCACAAGATGAAGGCGGAGCTGACTGACTAGTTACTGCACCTTACCTCTCCCTCTGCTTCAGCTAATTAGTTTCAAGGGATTTTAAAGTCTGACTCAACTTCTAAATGCCTGAATTAGACAAATCTGTAATGGTTTTTTTCCCCTCTCTTTGAGATAAATTATGCATTTGTGAAATCAAGTTGGGGCAGGTGAATCTCAGGTCATGTCAAGGAAACAGAAATATTCCCACAGGTAGGGTTATCAGGTCTAAATTCTGACGTAGCCTTTCTCTGGATACAGACCCATTTCCCAGTTGCTTATCAGTGTAGGAAGCTAAGAGGTACAGTGAGGCATCAAATGGGACATTGGGAAGTGACAAACCAACTTGTGAGATCCATGGATTCTGTGGCATGCAAGTGGAAATCCCCAGTCATGCTTCCGTGCATTCAGCAGAAATCTTTTTAATTTTTTTTTTTAAAAAAAAGAGTGAGACAAAAAGAGAAAAAAAACCACCTTGTTATCCACTGTTTTATTTTAGGAGACGATGTGCTAGTATCCTTACCCGTGACTTTCAGACCTCACAGAGTTATTGTTCTGGCCAACCTGGAGATGTTACTACTTGAACCTTGGTTCATGCGTTAATGTTCATTTTAGCAATCATTAATTCTGAACAAAATACCTTGAACGAAATAGCCAGAAGTTCTCCATGGCTCCAGTTGGACCCATTGTTCAAACTGAGAGTGCTAGGTACTAGTTATTTTATATAGCTGCTGGATTTTTAAGAGAAATTAGCAATCTACAGTTTCCAGTAGGAGTAACAAAGACTTTTGGTTTATAGGCTTTTCTTACATTCCTCTACTCCTTCTGCAGTAGCTACAGGAATTTGAGATCTTTTAAAGGGTCTAATTGCTTTGTGGTTTTACTTTCTATTGCAGATAATTATTTAAAAAATGATGGCTAGAAAATTAACCTTCAGAAGCTGAAGAGTGGAAATTGAATGGGCACATAGATATAGGCTACCTGGTACCCAGTAAATTCTCATTTTCTTATTCCTGCCCTTGACAGGGTTTTCAGCCAAGAGCTGTGGAAAGAATATGGTAATTCTAAAGCTGTGTAATCCATGATTTTTGTTACAGTATTTATTATTTTTTAAACCTGCAAGCAGCTTGGATCTTGACCACCAAGATTATCTTTTCTCTCCACGGTAATTAGCAGTATCTTGTCAATTCAGCTGTGAGATAGTAACTGCTTAGGAATGATCTTATCACCTTGAAAACTTCAAGTATTTAAAAACAAATGTGTGAATGTCCATAATGTTGTTCTAGGAGAGAAAACAGTTTTGAAATCAGACCTGCTTTAAATTGAAGATGCTGCTTATTTATAGGTTTAGAACAGACTTAATAATTAATTAATGTAAAAGTTCAGGTAATTAAATGTGCATTTTCCCTCACTCTTCTCTGACCTTTAAAGTGGATCATTGCCTGCCTTTCTTGCCGAGAATCTTAGAATTCAACACAAAAGAGGCAATCGGGACTCTAAATATTAAAAATCTGACCAAGTTTACAGTTTTCTGTGGGATTCTGTAATAACATTTACACAGAATTATCACCTGTTATTAGATGGTAATGATGTCTTTATTGACCTGAATCTTAAAGAACTGCTTGTTGTCTTGTCAAGTGAATTTCAAGGTTATAAAAATTGAATAGCTTGTACAGGTGCTCCAGTAAACATCTTAGCCTGAGTATTAGGAAATCCACATTTTGATGGAGGGGTGATGAGATGAAGAAAGCATCTCAAGAAGGATAGCCCTCGCTCCATCGAAAGAAGCTGTTTCAGTCCTACCTTGGACCTCTACAGATCAAAACCTGGAAATGCAAAATGTCTTTTGCCTCCGTCCCCTTCTTTTTGGGTGACATATTCTTTGCTACCTTCCTCTGCAGATGTAGTATGAAGAGATTATATATTTTTTTTAATCGCTGGTTGTTGTAGAAAGCACATCGGCTAGGTTCTTTTAAAAAGTAGAATGCAGCTTGGTGTGAAGTGCAAGCAAAAGTGAAGTTTAGCAGCGATTTAAAAGCACGCTCCATCAAAGAGACGGGCCCTGTTGCCTGTAGCAACAGAATTACTGCATCGAATGCATTACGGAGAACCAACCAGGCAATGTTTTCAGTTACTTGGAACTGCTGATAACAGAGGAAGGTCTCCCCAAAGAACATTTTCAGACAGTAATGTAATTAGAGTTAATAATAATGATTGAACGTACACAAAAGAGAAATTCACAGTGGTTTCAAGGAAGTATAGTCTTTTTACCTTCTGTGTCTAACGTCTAGTGCTGCATGAATACTCGTGAATAGAAGGTGCCAAAATACAAGGTTGTCTTCTTTTTGCCGGAAGGTTTGTACTGATTTCCAGTGCTTTAGATTAGATTGTTAGAGGTTAATAAAAGGAATCACGTGGTAGGTGTGAAGATTTAGATTCTCAGTGTGTAGAACTGGTATGTGGGTGAAAATACATCAAGTTTTTCTTTATTGATCCAATCTTAAGGAGGTAACACTGACAGAGATTTTTGCTTCCCACTCCACAGGTTTAATGGCTTATTTTTACAAGAAGTAATCATGGCATACATTATTAAATTTTAACATGCAATTAGTATATGTTTATTCCATTCCATATTTTTTTGTAACCCGTACTGTACACTTAGTATAATTCTGAACTTTAAGAGGCTAATTTCAGTATTGGCTATTTTCATTGGGAAACTAACTGTTGCGGACGAAAGAGGAAAAGGATTTATGTTCAGATTTACTTGGTGGCATTACAGAATATACTTATCTCAATCTTATTTTTAGACCTGTACAAGGATGTTTACTTCATTTCAATAATTTTATGAGAAAATATAAAACAAAGGAAAGCAATATGGTTCATTAGCTTCAAAAACAATTAATAAGCTATTAGGAAGCCATCACATAGCACGTATAAAGTAAATAACATTTAGTCTAATAGTGTCTTAGCGTATTTCTACCTGTGTAACAAAATGCATTTATTCTACCCATAATGAGAAGGTGACTTTCAATTTGTAGTTTGAGCCAACTCTGCTAATTCCAGGGAAGCTGAAAGATGCCAATATCTACAGTCCTATGTAAGCGTCAGTTTTCTCAAGTAGTGGGTGAAAACATGCTAACACATCTGCATGGATGTTCCTGTCTCTCAGGATGCTCCACAGGAACTGAAACGTGCCTTTATAACTTTCCTAGTGATTCACAAGAAGACAAAGGGTGTTTAAGTGCAGTTGCAAAATGTTTGCGGTGTTCTCCATTTTCGATCTGGTTCATTGAACAACCGTGATGTTCCGGCTGTCGTGAAGAGAGTTTTTCCAGGGGTTAGGATGCTGACCAGGGTATTACTGATACCCAAGTAAATTTTCTGCCCTAAGACAACAGCCTGTGTGTGTGTGAAACCTGCAGACCTTTTGACAGCTGCTCTGTGGGCCTGAAGAGGTCACTTCTACATGGCAGTACTCTGGAAGAGACTTGGAAGGACCAAGAAGGGTAGGTCACTGCTAGCAGGTGAATTGCTCCATAATGCTTACGTGATAACAGTAATGAGGTCCTTGCCTCTACTGCCTATCCTGCCAGTTGAAAAGAGTGCTATAGTGGAAATAAAATCAAATTAATACTGTTCCTCTGCTGTCCATATTTAGAGAAAAAAAAATTTCTCCAGATGATACTGAAGCAAATGCATTTAAACAACGTTGTATGGTACTCAGATTGTGTGCTAATGCATTACTGTCTTGCGGTTCAAAGTTGTTGGAGTAATTTAGCTAGTGTTTTCCAAAGGTCTGTCCTTCAATGGTAAAAGCCTTACGTTTCAACACTGCTGATGATTAATGAAAAAATGCTACAGTGAGTTGAAACCGGTGGGTTTTGGTTACCAGTTTGGTTTTGGGTTACAGTAGAGACGCCTGGGGTAGATCTTACTGGAGAAGTTGTGTATCAGGGAACAAAGGAAGTGAATTCCAGCTCCATACTACATTTCTTTGGCTAGCTTGCTTTCATGTCCTCGACAGTGTCATTCCAAATTAGCACGATTACTCTACTTCTTTACTGTAGACTTCATTATGGTTGCACATCAGTAGATGTAACTTAGAAAAAGTGCATGGATTAGAATCACAAGATAAATCTCTTATGTTTATGAGAGCATGTATGCATCATCTAGACTTTTCAGCGAAGTCCTAATTTTGAGCTACTGCTTGCAGTGTGCATTGTGTCCGCAAGTAATTATCTGCTCATCCTTTCTGTGAAAGAGCTATGGATGACGTAAAGCATACGCAGTTTCCTCAAGCCTTGCTTCCTTGTTTTTATGAACGGGTTGGTATTTCGGCTGCAGCACTGGCAGAATACCTCCAGGTTGAATTTTTTTTCTTTGTTTGTTGCATTGCCATTCACGGTGTGCTTGTAGAGCAGCTCAAAAAGAGGTGGTCCTTGATGCCTGAATGTAATAACAGACCTTGTAAAAGAAATGGGAACAGTTCATTTTGCTGATTAAATACTTACTATTAAATGTCTTTTAAGCTAAAATTTTCTGAAGAGCTGTTAAATGATGTAGCTGAATGCTGAATTTTGAAAGCATAAGCCTCTCTTTAGCTTAATCACAGGATCTCTGATCTTTTCATTATATTTTAAGGCCTCTTGAAGTGACAAGGTTGATATGAAAAAATAACATGCAATCACAAAATAACTGCATGTTATGCTTCCCAAAACACTGAGGTAGCTACATAATAATTACTTTTGGAGCTATTAAATGAAAATGCACAGCAGTATTCAGGAATATGTGATTACTCAGAGGATTTCTTTATTGAATCACTAACTTGTATTAAACAATAGGTGCCCCACTCCCTCCCTTTATGCAGTACCTTGTGCTTGATGATATTAAAGTCTTTTCCCAATTTGGTTAAATTAATCCCTGGGGCAAATCTGCTCAATGCAAAGGCATGATATCAGCGACTAAGCACGGACATTACTTAAGACTGAGTGATGCTATACAATAGGAGAAGGATGGACAAAACCAGATATTACACTCCTTTTTGAGATGGAGATTTTCAGTAGGGAGAAAGATGCACTTCCACGATGGCATTGTCAGATTTGAATCTCAGAGTTGGAACTTGCGGTCTAAACATTAAGCAAACTTTTTTCTCTGTTTTGCAAATATTAAGTAGTTTTAGTAGGTTATTAATGCATTGAAAAAAATGTACTCTATAATGTTTTCCTGAACAGTTTGTAAGAACCGACATTGAACAGTTTAACGTTTCATTCTAATTTATAATCTTGATTATTTTAAGTTTCCGATTTGTCTTTTTGTAGCATACATGTTCATGAAGAGTTAATAATGCACTCCTTCCCTCCTCTGCTCCCCTCCCCAAAAGAGTAATCAGAACTCAAAGTAGGACACTTCCTTGCTCAAGGACAAATACATCTGTGGAAATTTCAGATGCCAAGCAGCATGCCTGCAAGAAGGATATCTGTTTCCAGACCGGTTCAACATGTGTGTAGCGATGATCCGTAGTAAAGCCTGTAGCAAACCAAGGAAGAGATGTGTTTGCGTCTAAAAACTCAGCTTTAACATCAACACTTCCTCCTCTTTATTTTTATTTGTATTATTGTTATTATTATTGTTATTATGCCTTCTAGCATCTGTTTTACCAAACAGTTGTATTACCTGTGGGAACTGCGAGGACCATAATGGATTGAATGTATCTGGATGTGCGTAATAATATATAATGGATATGGAGTGCATGCAAAATTGGCACAAAAAGAGACAGAAAGCTAAGTCAGTCGTGCTTTACATGTGGTATAAGAGTGAGTCAGAAGAGATGTTTAGTAATGAATATTATCAGAAACAGAAAAAGGAAAATTCACAAGACGGATAAAGAAGATTTTTGAAAGGCAAACTGTGAAGCAGTTCATGTGGTTGGGGTTACTGAGAGAACAACTTGTACCTAGGGTGCTTTAAGTTTAGAAAGGGACATGAATCAGCGTACCAGACCTACCAGGTGGAAGTAATAGCTGATGGCAAACAGAACACGGGATTGCATTTGCTCTTGGTGATGCTTTGAGCACTGCAAAGTATCCCGCAAGCATAGTTAAATGGTCATGCTCAGTATTGAAAGAGATGCACTGAAACCTGTTTGTATAAGCATCTTTTCAGCAACAGAGCTCTGGGAAATTCTTTCTGTGATTGAATTGTCCATTTTCATCAAATCTTCCAGGTACAGAAGGTCTCAGTTTTTGAATAGTGTATATAGGGTAAATGATGGGATTTGAAAATGAGAGCTTGGTTGCCTCTCTTCACCAAAAGTACAGAGCAAGTTATTTATCTTGAGGAAACTAAAGAGCTAGAAAATGTTTAAGCAACCAGATATGCTGAAGATCATTGCTAACAAAGAAAATGCAATGTATCGCCATAGTGGCTGACAGTCTTGAAGTGAATGATAATTAAAAAAGTGTCTTGAATTACAAGTTTTGTTATAAATGGCAGAGTTAGCAGGAAAATTAATCGCTTTTGACAGCAGCCAAATTTTTGTCCATTTTTGAAGGAGACACAGGTGTTTTTCCATTCTTATACGTTACCATGACTATTGAGAAGGTTTCTGCCATTCTCTGAGCCTGAGAAAACAGACACCGAGTGGATACATGATTTCCCAAATGCAGCAGTAGGTCTAGATGCAAGTTTCTAAGTTATACATGTTTGCTAAGAACATTAGAAGCTTTGTGCTGATTTTAGAAAAAATTCTCGGATTAGTAATTGAATTCTTAAAAAAAAAAAAGAAAAAATTAATTCCTAGAAAAAGAATTTATCCTTTTCTACCAGTTCTTTTAAATCACTACGCTAGTAAGTGAAACTAAAATAGGAAGTGAGACATATGTTGCATTATAGTTGTTTTTTTCAGCTTGAAATAACTTCTTTTCCAAACTTTCCTTGGGTTAGAGTAATAAGAAAAAAATTTCTCCCTTCCCCATCGAGTATTCTCCCTGCACATTATTATTGACCAAACAGCAATATTCTGCTTTGTGGCATACAGTACACGGATGAAGGCAGTCGCTGCCTGTCTTGTTAAGTCAACAGAATTCCAGCAAGGTTTCCTTTATATTTTCCAACATATGGAATGGTAGTGTGTGGTCTCTATATTTAGCCTCAGGAAAAGCTCAGTCTGTAATAAGTGATGTGTTGTCATGGTTTAACCCCAGGAGGGAGCTCAGCCCCACCCA
>NW_009616422.1:0-3480 GCF_000690535.1 Cariama cristata
TGACAAAATGAATAAATTCATTAGAGCAAGATTGATTCCTGTATTCACAAATTTAGCACATTTAGTCAGCAAGAAATTTCAGTTATTTATTGGAGTCTTAATATTAGACTTGTAAAAGTCTTTCTCGCTTGCAAAAAAATGACAAATGCTGTGTGCTGGATCAAGACAGGCTGGCATCGTTGACAGGAGGATTCTTCCTTTCATCTTCTAAATACAAGCTGATCTGGCTGGATCTGAAATCCTGACCTAGATGCAGCAGTCCTAGCCAAGCCCTACCTGAATTTCCAAATTCTCTCTCCTGAAGGAAACCTGCAGAAAATCTTGAGGAATATATCTAATTGAAGGTAACCTTCTAGGCTAGGCATAATCTGTATTTAGACCAGGATATGGAATTGAAAAAAAAAAAAAAATTCTTTGTCATAATGAAGGATGATCTTTTCATGGCTTAAGCAGTGGATAGCTACCCTGATCCTCCTGGACCTCTGCAACATTCAGCCCTGCTGAGCATGGTGTGCTGCTGTCTCACATAAGAGAGAAAAAGTGTTGCTTCTTCCTCAAAGGATGCATCCAAGCATGCATCTTCCCACACTTTACTACTGATTTGTGGGACTGAGGAAGAAGAAAGAATCCATTTTCTTTCATTTAGCCACCTGTGTATAATGTCTAGGTGGACTAGTCAGACAGCATCGACATACCCAACAAGATATAACCACAAATATTGCCGGAGTACTTGGACGAGGAAGAATTGGCAGCTGAATACAGACAGGCTAGAGGCAGTATTTGTGAAAAGAGAGAATCAGTTCACAGCACTGTTGGTCAGCTCAGCTTTAGAGATCTGTTGGACTCCTTTCTGTACAAAGCTTTCAAGAGAAACATCTCAGTGTAGTGCTTTCTAATACACTCAAATGGCTAGGATGACGACCTCATCTTGGTAATTCATAGCCTGGTTACCTTTTGGCTGAACTACCTTAATGCAATACATGTGTTTGAAAAGTGCTGTCCATTTGTTAACTGCATCTCTACTGTGAGCTAGTACATACCAAAGAATATAGCTTGTTTTCCTGAAAAAGAATTTAAGGGTACTCTGTAGGATTTGCTGCAGGGCCTTCCAAATTCGTTGGCTTTGGGTTGGAAATTCATTAATTTCCCTCAACATTGGTACCAAACTCTCCAGCTACTTTCCTATAAAAATCTAATGGGAAGCAACATTAAAGGAAGACACTGTCTTTTGGGATTCCTGGTAGCCACAATTTGTGCATGTGCCCCGCATACTAGAATGACATGTCATCTTTTTGGTTAAAGACACTTTGCTTCCTTGTCCTTCAGCTCATAAAATTAAGCA
Organism: Cariama cristata; assembly: GCF_000690535.1. Classification (NCBI taxonomy): domain Eukaryota; kingdom Metazoa; phylum Chordata; class Aves; order Cariamiformes; family Cariamidae; genus Cariama; species Cariama cristata. Next base: position 1,343 of record NW_009616422.1, read on the forward strand.
GAAAAAAAACCACTATATATGTGATAGGTTAAGAAGCTTAGTATTGTCCAAAAGCAAAATGTTATTGTTACAGCAAGTCTGTTCACAAGTTTTATAGACAGCTTTCTGGTCAGCACAAATGTGTGAATCCCCTGCCCCAAGACCTCTGGTGATCTGAAACTTGCTGCTTCAGCCCAAATCTCGAGTCTGGCACCTGGCAGTGACCCAGCCCAGCCACTGGGTTACCATCCTAATAACCGATGAAAGATCTCACATCCTGTAGACAGAAAATACTGAAATAACTGTTAACCACTAAATCTTTACACCTTGGCATTATTTCCTTCTTCCTATTTTAAAATTTCTTGTACCTATGGGTAAAAAAGCCTTTGGCAACAAGAAATTTCACTCTGTCATTAACAAGTATCACAAGTGTCACAAAGAATAAGAAACAAAACAAAACCAAAGCTTTTTCATAACAAAAAAACCCTGAAAAATTCTTACCACTAATTTTCTTGTTTTGTGACCTTTATCACCAAATGCAGTGTACCTCCAAACCAGTTTGCCAGACATGTACTGAAGATTGGAATGGGGCTGTATAGAATATCTTTGTATCAGACAAAATAATACAAAGAAAACTGAAAGCAGTCCAGCTAAAGCTCTAGGAATAAAAAGGATAGTGAATGAGGAGACTATTAGGTGGTCTGGCTGAAAATAACAGGTTGTTTTATTTTTCTAAAATCCTTCAATTGAATTTATTTAAGCAGACAAAATCTAGAGCCTTGTTTCTATCCTTGGCTACTACGCCCATAGTCGCGTAGTTGCAGAACACTTTACAACATCTATTTCAATTGACAGAAGCCATAAAACTTTCCTAACTTCCTTAACAAACTGAAAAACTATCATAAAATCTCCAAAGCTAGAATTATTGCCAAGGAGCCAATAAGCCACTTTCCTGACATAGCAGGCAAAAATTCAATAAAAGCTTCTGCTCAATCTAAGCAGGCTACTGTGTCCATACCACAGAAGGCAGCCAAAAATGAACAAAATCTAAAGCCTACCAATCTAAGCAGAAGGAAAAATTCTCTTCCAGCCTCAAATTTGACAGTTATATTGTGTGAACTGGATACAAAATAACCGTCAGTGTATGAAGTGTTAAAGTTTCAGGAGTACTGGGAAGCACTGCCCTTCCATCATGTTCCTGTAAGCTGTTGCAGTGGGTCAGAAGAGTGTGAGGAGAAAAGTGTTCCAAGGATGTAAGTGAGGGAGAAGCGACAAGATAGGCAATCAATGGAAACCTTGAAAGATGGGACCAGTACCAAACAAACAGCATGCAAACAGCAATCCCAACTATTTTTAATCCTTTTAACAACCAAATTTCTTCTTCCAGCCTTAAGAACTATATCTCAAAATAGCTCATACCCTGCCAACCCTAAACTTCATTCTTTGATTGTAAGAAACCTTCTAATTTCTAGTCTAAATTTATTCATTACTATTTGATAAATAATTACTCTTTAGCTGTCTCTTCTTCCTTACTGATGGTTATCCCTCAGCACTAGATGCATTTATCTGCACCTGTTCACTCAGCTTTCTTCTGGCTAGTTTCATAAGAGAGATGCTCCATTCATTTCTTCATCCCATGAGGTTTTCTCCACATCTGTTTTTATTACATTTATCTTTCTTCACCAATGATGACCAGAACTACAGGTATTCCAAATTATTTTTTCTATATTTTTCTATATATTCTGCAATTGCTCTTATGTGTCCTGAACGCTGTTAAAACCACATAATTTATCCTTGAATTTTTACAGCTCTCTTCTGCAGCTCAGTCATTCTCCAGTCGTATCAATCAGTCAACACACATTGGTCTCTTTCCTCTCCCGACACCTCCAGTTGATGAGTTCTAACTGAATCTTGACTTAAGTCGACGCAGAGATTTTTGACTACGCTTTCTAAGCTTAGTATGACCGGTGCATGCTGTTCTGCTATGACTGTAAATGGTACCTTTACGTTCACAGTCGAACACGTTTCAGCTGTAAGTGCTTGAAAAGATGCCTGTCAGAAAGACCAAAACCACCAAATATATGAAATCTTTCCAAACAAACTCCTTAATCAGTTCTTTGAATCTGAAATACTGATTTACTAGAGAATAAAAATAATTT